>NC_134488.1:106954491-107166991 GCF_040206685.1 Ascaphus truei | reverse complement strand
TGGCCGGCCCCATAGATCCCCTGCATTTTGTTAGAGCCGCAGGCGCCGTTCCGCGCACCATGGCTGCGGCCTTCCAAAGTCTAAAACATAAATGCTGATCTAATCCACCAAATGCTTTTTCAGGATCTTGTAGTAATACCACGGTAGGAATATTATTAGATCGCACTAGATAAACTATGCCATAAATATGGCTGCCTAATGCCTGTTTCCTGTAATAAAGCCCACTTGGTCAGAATGTATTAACATTAGTAGGATGGGGTTCAGCCTAGTTGCTCATTTTCTTTCATACAGCTTAATGTCTGTGTTGAGAAGAGATATCGGTCTGTAACTTTCACAACTAAGAGGATCCCTACCCTCCTTGGGAATACTGTAACTATGAGGCCTGCATCATTATTTGTAACGTTGACATACCTGTAAACATATTATTAAACAATTTGGTGAGGTATTAATAGAGCATTTAAAAAATAATAATATACTGTAGGTTGGATCGACCATTTGGTCCAAGTGTCATTTTTAAGAGCTTCAGTTGCTAAACAAATTGCCTCTGACAAGATTGGCGATTCAAACTGGTATATATTTTCAGGGTATAGCGATCATGTATGTTAGAACCATCCATAAACCTGACAGAATAGATTTGTTTATTCATTTAATTTATTAGCTAGCATTTTCTTTGTTGAACTTTTTGTAAAATTTCTGCAGCGTCCAACGAATAGCTCTTTTAGCCCTGTGAACAAGACAAAGGTTAAATTCTCCCTTCGGATTAGAGGTACCCTATGGGGTGCCACGTGCACCACCGCTTTTGGGGCGGCCACGTGATGTCGTTTCTTTAACCCTCAGAAGCCTCACGAGAGGATGATTTATTACGGCTTTGATCATCTGCACCAGCTCCGGAGGCACAGAGGTGAGCTTATAAATGTTCCAGATCTATCTGGTTGCCATTTAGAGGTTAGAGTGGCCTCTTACCGAGCAGACTTCCGTCACCGAGCATCCATCTGGCTCATCGCCTGCATGCGCCTCCTAATTAATTTTAGTTATATCTATCATCTCAGTGGAATCTGGCTTTAAGTGGTCAATTAACAAAATGTAAAACCATTAAGGACTATTTACTTGAATGGCCGTTAATGGTCAACTCAATTCAAACTTTAGGGAATGAACCACTCCTCTATGAAATCCTTTGTTCTAATATCCTTGAATCTTACACATCTGGATAGCCATTGATAGTCAATGTATTGCGAACCCGATTATTAATGAGAATAGCTATAGACAACATTTATACCTTTGCTGCAATTTAAAACATACTTTGCTTTCTAAATCCTGGTAGCTTTACTGCTGCAGTGGAAGTACCCACACTGCCGCCACAATTTAGCTATAGGCTGTCAAGAAGACATGATAGAAGGGGCATGTTGGGGGGTTATTTGATTTGCAGGGTGAAAAATGAAACATCAAGTCCTTCCCTATTTCAAATCCTTCAATGTCAGAGGTGCTCACAATATAAAAGTTATTTCATGTATTGCTCACGGTGTCCATGTCCGCGGCTAGTTCCTGGTGCTTATTCACTGCTTCAGGGAGATTCTGGGTAAAGTGCTATTGAATGGATTAACTCCTTTAAGGCGGGAGGAGCAAGCCATTGTTTGTAAAACCCTATTCTACCTACTACTCAGGCAGAAACAGGGTTAATCACCCAGAAATATTTTAAGTGCTTTACAATCATGGAGTTTGAAAGGAACATGGTTTGCATAAATGTCCCCTGGCTGTTGTGTTCTGGAGAAATCCAACACACAAGAGTCATTGATGGGCAAAAGGTGAGAAGTACTATAGATTTAGCAGGAATTGTGAGCCATTTGGTGGAAAAAAACTTGGAAGCGTTTGACAATTTACGGCGAACTTTCAGTTTAGGTCGCCAGCTATATTAATTCACTGCAGAATTATTGCAATTACAGCTCAACCACCTTATACCGCTGTGCTTGGGGTCCAAAGAATCATATTGCGTTATAAGCGGATCGCATTAGAAATAATGTACAATTGCATGCATTCTACAATAAAGTATTTAAGATGCCAATAATCGTGTTGTAAAGTATTCATAAATATGAAAATTGGGAGCCACGCTTGCATCGTGTTATAAGCGGATTCGCGCTGTAACGGATCGCGCTATAACGGGGTTGAGCTGTACTATGGCGCTCAAATTTACAGCCATTATTTACATTGAAAAAAAGTAAAGAAATTAAATGCAACTGCAAATAGATTAAGATGCATAGCAAGGGTGCATCATGTAAAGGGCAAGAGGTTGGGAGAGTATCAAAATCTGGAATCAATGGACTTGCTTCAGGTGTTTTGCAATTTAAATCGCTTTCCATGTTTCACACTGCACTAGCAATACGAAAGCACATAGGCTTCTTGTGTTCTTATTAAAGGGTTAGTCTCCAACATGAAATATTTTCTTTGCAATGTTCCCACATTGACTGGTATATACTGTACTCTGATAGAAAGGAATGCCAAAAAAGAAGGACAACTCTGCAAGACTGTATCGGCAGCTTCAACCCTGCTTTCTGCGGAGAGATTGAGAATGGAACCTTGTCACAGACTTGGCAGTGAAGCATACAGCCTTGTCCACACAGAACAGGGCAGCAAGAACTGCTGTGATAGTCTAAGCCTGGGGTGTCCCACGCAAGTCCTCAAGGGCCATCAACAGGTCAGGTTAAGGAATGGAGTTGGCCACCCCTGGGCTAAGCTGAGAAGCATCTCTGTGATTAAAACCAGACAATAAACACTGTATCCCAAAACCATGAGCACTTGGTAAGCATGCAATGCAGACACCACCTGGTAATAACACTGCATGACACTTCCAACCAATGCAACTTATTTGAAGCAACAGTGAATATTTAAGCTACCAAATGTCTTGGTTTACCAGGGACTGTCCAGGTTGGCACAGGTCTGTACAGAAGCACAAAACAGGCCAGGAATCTAGCATAAAAAGATTGGTAAAAGCACAAAAGCTTTGCTTTAAAAAAAAAAAACAATCACCACATATCACATTTTAGAGCTTCCTATACTTTGTCTCCAATTCATATTCCTGGCTCACATACTGTAAACCTGACCATACTGGTTATGACTTCAAGAAATGTGGTAACATTAGTTTCTGTTCAAGGTGCAGGGAAATTACCTTTACTGCTGCATATAACAATATGGAGTATCCGAGTGTAATTGTAGTTTCCTATTAGAAAGGGATAGTTGCCCTAGCCAGAGGCTGTGTTACCAACACCCAGCTGAACCAGCACCGCAACATGCAAGAACCTAGGATAGAGGGCCTAGCAGTGTCATAAGGGCCCACAGTGCAATATGGTGCAGTGCATTGTGGGAGCACTTGGTAGGGCAGGTTACCTGTATGGGATCTGCAATGAAAACATGGCGCAAGGTACCAACTGGAATGGGTATTTGGTGACAGGGCTACTTTCAAAAAAGGCTAGTGCAAATCAAGCCAGGTTTTTACTTAACCTCTTCCCCGCCAGAGGGTCCTTCAACACACTACATGGTCCTCTGGCAGCAATGGGGCTAAAAATAAAGTTACATATGCAAGAACCTCCCACAGAATAATTAAAAAAAAATAAAAAACGTATTAAAAAATAATTCTGTATATCCACATTTAAGGACAACCTTAAATAACAAATAAATACATTTGTATGGCTTTTTTTTTCTTCTTTTTTTTAAATATCTTTTCTTAACAAATATAATAAAACAAATTCTCAAGGGACAACTGATTAGAATGACTACGAGAGAGAGAGAGAGAGAGAGAGAGAGAGAGAGAGAGAGAGAGAGAGAGAGAGAGAGAGACAACAATGTTACTTGTGAAGTACTGAAAATCTGGGCTATCAGGAATATTACCGTGATATTTGACACTGGTGTTTCCTGGCCTCTCACTACACAAAATAATGTGATGAACTTACTCAGTTCTGTATTTCCAACCTGACTCCAGGTAACCGCGAGATTTAAATCCAGTCCTTGTTTTGCAACTGTAACCCTCAGATCATTCTTGTTCCCAGTAGCCATGCGTTTCCAATAACAATGACGACTTGAGGACCCAAGAATAGATTACAACCTCATGATGAGATGGAGCTAGAGTGGCAACACTTCATTCTACAAGCCCTTACTACAGCAAAATGGTTATCACTCTTTACCCACAGGCAGTGGTCTTTTGAATGTATTTCATGAGTCAGCAAGGCACTTCCCAATAACACATATGCTCTTCTCTATGTAGGCATCGCAGAAGCTTTGCACAACATACTCAGGTCCTTCTCGCAGTAAAAGGGTTACAAGATACATCTGCCATCATTACCATAAAGGATGCAATCACTGATCTTTACGGAGGTCCTGTTTATACCTCCAAGCTTCATATTCCTCTTCCATGCGGTATCCTCTCCACAAGAGAGAGTTTGGCGTGTGTTAAAAAAAAAATCTAAAATGTCCTCATTTAGAAAAGGCCCTCTCGTATTGATAAAAAATATAAATAAATGAGTAGTGATTTTATTTATAGATACAGCACTTCTAAAATCAGCCACACCATTTTTAAAGGAGCTGCACAGTTAAAAGTGTCTACATCGCAAGAGGTCGTGCCCTTGACCTCATCTTATCTGTGCAGTGGAGTTGTCCCTCATTTCGCGAGTGTCTACCTCTATTGAAACTCACAGCCACGCCCCCCCCCCCCCGCACTCCCGATTAAATTCACCAATAACAGAGCTACCCAGAGCGAAATGGGGATTTTTGACCATGTTAGCCCAGATTCGACACTCCGCACACACAAGTCAACATTACCAAACCAATCAACAGGTGGCACAGTCATGGCAACAAAGAGCAACAGCAACAAAAAAGGTTCCAAAAAGATACAAGAATGGGAGATACACAGAGGTCTCAACTCTTTCATACCTGGAAATATCTGTGCACAATCTGTAATGTCATAATCTGTAATGTCATGGCAACATAGTTCTCTGAAGGCAGCCTAACTCCTAATGGGTCCAGTTTGGAGGAAATAAGAATGAAAGGGGTTATGGTTCTATTACCAGCTGTAGGAGTTGTATTTATCATGTAAAATACCATATGGAAGCAGAGACCGCCTATACAAGAAGATATACTCCGCATTGTTTCATGCCACCTGATTACTAGCTGTTCAGTGTATTTTTCCTTCGAGATATTGGGGCTGCTTGCCCGAGAGAGTACACTTATAATGGTACGATCCTGCCTAAACCACACGCTAATTGTTTGAATCCTCTCCAGCAACAACATTTTTAAAGACTTCTTAAAAAGTCGCAGTCCACACACTACCTGCCCTTTGTGCATTTTATTTTTGTACCGTTTTTATTTTTAGAATTCTACGCTCCGTTCACGAGATTGAAGCGTTGAAATATTAAGTGTCCGGAAGGTTAAAATGGAGTCTCTCTCACTAGAGTCCAGTGTAGTCTACAGGTCACTATGGTTAAAAAAAAAAATATTTTTTTAAAAACTGGACATGCTCAGGGGGGGCAAGGTACCAAACAGTTAATCTCATAAAGGCTTCTGGAGGGGATTGCTGCGTTAAGGCATTTATCCACTTCAAGAGTGACCCTGTAGACGTCTCCAATGCACCACTGACCGTCTTTTTGGGTACAATTTGCTCAGTCTGTCAATGCAATCCTGGACATCCAGGGCAAAATGGTGCTGGAGGAGTTAGGGCGGCGTTAGCTGTCTTCGGTAATGGCACAGAGAATAGTAAGGGAGTGAGGTACCCAAAGACTGACTGAGAAGTCCCACCTGTAAGGCAGCTGATATATCCAGCGCCTACAGACTCGTAAAATATCATACAAGATTAAGGAACCCTCATGTAACCAGCTGCTTTATCATCTGTAAACAAGAAACTGTAAACCCGACTAAAGATTTTTTTTACCATGAAGTTGGATTACCAACGTTTGGCTGATGCTTGAGACTGCCTGTCACGGTTTGATTCCGCCAAGTCCCTTCATCACCCTGCTCCATAAATGCCAGATTATACTGCACGGTCTTCAGTACAGGCATTGGTTGTATGTGCATTGTTCTCTCTCTTGTACAGTGCTACTTACATTAGCAGTAGAAACAAAAACAATGAATAAATAATAATAAATAAGATCATTTGATGGTAACGTTAAGTTGCCTGTCATGTGTTTCTGCCACTGCGATCATGTGAAGCTTAAAAGAAGCTTATAATGAGAAGACAATTTAAATGGATGGAGTTAGGAAGTGGGCTTGAACAGGGTCACCTGAACAATTGACGGGCTCCCTCCAAAGCAACATTAACCTAGTAACATTCCTCATTTGTTAAAAGCCATCAAGTTTGACTTCAAATTACCTGGGCCAGCTGAAGCATGGCTTTGTACTGAATCCCTAATGAAACTTCTCCGAGGCCTCGGGGTGGGAGATGGCTGCCATCTGTATAGCTCTGATATAGAACTGAACAGAGAACAAAACACAGTCTAAGTCTAATATAGAATATTCATCAATTCACCTTATTTCCTCCCTCCCCACCCATATTTTAAATATTTCTGCTTGAGACTTAACCCCTTCAGTGCTGACAAGGACTACTAAGCATGGCCTCCAGCATAAACGGGGTTTTAAGACGACCAATAAATAAATGGTGAGGAGGAAGGGATGGATTTTCCTTGCATGCTCAGCCCATCCCTCATGTAGTACACATAGCGTCCTTGGTCCACGTAGAGCTCCAGGCCGCAGAGACACGAAGAGATGCTTAGGATTCGGCATAGTTTTACATGATGTCTCCATCTTTTCTCTCACTCCAGTGTCCCCACAACATGGCACAAAGCAGCGTCCAGTTGAGCAAGAAGTGCCATTGTTGGGAGAATATCATATTGGCCCAGCTCCTCTGGCGAAGTGATTGAATGACCAAAAAAAGTGCCCTCAGTGACCTTATTGCCCCAATAACGTTGCCTGTAGAGATAGGAGTTCGGGCAAGAGAGAGACAATTACAAACAGGTCAATGAACATGAATAAATGATGTTCAATTTAAGTCTGTCCCACTTAAAGCTGTTTACTGCAGGAGTGGCTTGGGGATGAGTCAGCTTAGAAATATTCCTCTCATTATGTTTTCCACCTTTCCTGGAAGGATGTTGATAAGGAATGGCATTCCAGAACAGGCGTTGTGTTTGCAATGACTGAATCTAGTCTGAATTCTATGGCCACATCGTTCTGACAGGTTACATTATCAACCTGTGCCTCACGCACAAACATTAGCTCACAAACCCTTTGATGCACAAAGTCATTTTGCCTTCAAATTTATGTACAGTAAAGCTATATATCAGCGCTATGCACTGAAACAAATGGTCTGCTTTTCTTATTTAGTTGCAAGAAGGCAGAAACAACGAAACAAAGAAAAAAAACACAACATTTTTTTGGAGGAAAAATAACAATGAATATGTAAATCCCAACTCTTTTCTATCACCGTTCAAAATGAAGGTGTTTTCACACCACTCTCTCCCCTGCGCTGTACTCACCGAGTCAGGCCGGCACTAACAGGAGTAGGTTCTGACGGAGACGTTGTCTGCACGCTGGCTACTGGGAGAGCTTCCTGAAAACGCAGGAGGACAGGTCTTAGTGAGTGATGCCCATGGGCATTAGTAACAAGCGAGTGATAGGTGCCCAGCCATTCGGAGGGGCTCCAATGCACACATTTATTCCCACTTAGGAATAGCATCACCCTTTTAACTACAGACCTCTACGCGGCTGATGGAGCAACACATTTATGTTTGTTTGTTTTTTAAATCAGAAACGTATCGTCTTTTGTTTTGCATATTTAGTGCACTTTCACACCGTGAGAAGGTATTATTAAATTAAATATACAAGCATTTTATGGGCCTCTGATGGGTGCAGTACTTGGGGCACTCAATGGCCTTGCACCACACTTGTGAAAAAAGGAGTGAAAACACCAACCCAGCAAAGAGTTACATGGTCAGCCTGGGTCACACACTGTCAAATGTGAAAGTAAATATATTTCAGAGTGGAAGGCAGGACGGTAAAACCCAGCAGCAAGCTGGAAAGCCGTCGTGTCCGCTTCCCTAGCGCTGCTCTTTAAAAACTGGGCAGCAAATGTAAAGTGTGAGCTTCCTCTCATCACAATCACTTTAGAACTGCAGGGACCCAGCACCATTCTAAGGCTCCTCACAGACGGGGCCTGCCAACATCTAGAGAACACTAACTGGTGCATTCTCTACGCTGGGTCACACTCCACAACACATGCCCCCTTCTATTCCTTTCTGTCCACCAAGAGGGAGATGCCCAGCCTTTTCTCTACCTTCAGACTGCATCTTGCGGAGCTGCACAGCGGGTGAGGTAATGGAGGAGACGGACGCGGTACGGAAGTTTGCCGGCAGCATTTCAGCTGAGTCTGGGCTGACTCCTCGCAGGTCTTTCTCACGGAACATCTTCCTCCAGGAGGGAGAGCGGCTGAATGTCTTGGCACTGTCCTACAAGCAGAACAGGAACAGTAGATACGATCAGGCCATAGCCATAGAAACGTTATTCTTTACAACATAATATTCATCAAAAGGCTCCAATAAAATTTTTAATCTGGCAGAAGTATTGGAAATGTGTTCTTATTGATAGCAGATCTATTTCATCCTCATCGTCGAACTATTACTTAATCCATTACCGTTCAGGCTCATGCAGGACTTCATGTATTCATCCTAATTGGCATGAAAAGTGGGTATCCAAAGTCAAAGTTTTTTTGGTTTAGGAGTTATTTGTGCAAGAGAATAAAACAAATTATTTTCTTTGTAATGCCCACTGCCTGTTTAACTCCTTTGCTTCCAGAAGGGCTGGCACTGAGCTTCTGCAGGGCTGAGGACTCCTGCAATACACTTCACTGTGTGCCTTCACAAAACATTTATAGTGCAGAACCTTCATTCCGAGTGGCCACTGTGCAAAGTGTGCTTAGCCAGCTGTGAAAGTGACACTGCATGTTTCCCCTGCAGGCAGCAACACACAGAGCACTAGGCACTTTACAGTTGAAAATTGTTCTGCTGCATCAACAGAATCTCTCCAAATTGCTGCAATTTGTCTTATCTTTTTTTTATGCTGCCGTATTTTCTTCTCATTCAATCCCTAGTCTTTATGAGATTTCCTTTATATCCGACTGTAAGCTCTAACGTACCCCACCATTTATCCCTGTGCTGATGTGCAACATGTGCCATCGCACTGGAAGTCCCCCCCCCACACTAATCCAAGATAGATAGCAGGAGCAAGCGGTGCTAACATCCAGCAGCAAATATATAATACCTTCCAAAGCACAGAGGCCTGTGATCCTTTGCAAAGGAGCCTGTTTAGCAGATAAGAAGCTAAAAGAGGGTAGTAAAGAGATCATCTATATTTGGTTGTAATATGGGACATGTTGTGCTCCGGTCGGTGAACTGCAAGACTGATAATTTTGTTGTTGTTGTTGTACTGACCTCATCCAGCCGCCGTTCCGTTCCCATGGTAATGAGATTGCTAAATTCGTTTTCCAGCACTTGTCGGGCCTAATATCAAAATAAAGTAAACACAATATTTTTTTTTTTAAAAGTCGCCCTTAGACGGCTAATGAATGAACCCGGCCTTGCGCTAAAAGATTCATCATGACAACAAGAAACAATCTCCCAATTATGAGTGAAGCCCGAGGCTTTTCAGAGCCTCAGGCAGGGTTCTACAGATGGGCACATTTCACTCATATGACTCCATCTAGCTCAGGGTTTAAATGAGTAATTTGACATATATTATATATATATATATATATATATATATATATATATGTTACAACAAGACAAACTGCCTGCAACAGACTAAGCAAATAATGAGTACTGAAATTAGTAATATAATAACCACCAACGGTGCTAGGGACTAGAAGTAATATAACAATGAAAAGAAAAAGAAAAGCGTCCCAACTCAGTACTCAAGTATACTCAGAACAAATATCAAAGAAAATTATGATTTATTTATTTAAATAAATCATAATTTTCTTTGATATTTGTTTTGAGTATACTTGAGTGCTGAGTTGGGACGCTTTTCTTTTTCTTTTCATTGTTATATGTATATATGTATATATATATATATATATATATATATCTATATATACATATAGATATATACACACACACTTTTTTATTCTGATGTCAACATCCCTATGTACCGTGCCTTTTGTATGTCATCAATGAGAGCCTATGGTGGGAGCACGTTGTTACCAACCCTTATTAACACTTTTATTCAGTCCCCTTCTCTTTATGGTCAGAAATTGCCACACCTTTAGAACAGGGAGTGTCAATCTCCTCTGACGGCTTTCTCATGTATCACAGAGACGTCTCCAAGTATCAGTACCATCAGCTGAGAGTCCAGCTGAAGTGTGCGTGTCATTTTGTTCCTCCATGACTCTTGATATTACTTAGTGACATTGGTTTCTCAGCTATCAACTTCCATTTAATGTAGTGAGAAACCATCTGATTAACAAAGAGTCCAGGACACATAGCCAGAGCCGTTTAACCGGCAGAACATTTGGCCGCCATGGCAGTTCGCCGTCGCAGGTAATGTATCCCCTAACCACTTACTCTAAATAACTTAGCCTCTTATCCTAAAATCACAAATCTTAACCACCCATCCTAAAAACCTTAACCGTTTACCATAAAACCCAAACCTTAACCCCTTACACTAAAAAAACCTTAATCGCTTACCCTAAAAACCTTAACCCCCAACCCCAACGTTAATTGTCCTACCTCAGTGCAGAAACGGCCATGGCTTAATGGCAGCGGACAACTGGCTCTCAGTGACTGAACGGCCATGGCTAATTGTCCCTTGGGTGCAGTCCATAGCAATCAATGTAAGTAACACTTAACTTTTAAGATCACATAGTGCAACTACATATATAACAAACACCCCTACGATAACTACCCATAATACATTTTGTGGCTACATGCCACTTCCTCAGAGTATTATCTGATAAGATGAAATGCATTAAGTTTGAAATATATAGGCTGCTACCTGCATAGAGGAGAACGTAGATGTGCATTTTTACTTAGATGGGGAGTGGGCTCGTTGATTAGCAAGTGGTCCACCCACAGTCGTCAGTGTGTGAGAATTCCACTTTTGTTGGCTAGACACATGAATCCCAGATTTGCACTACCATGTAAGGGTTCCTACCCATGGAGAATAGCCGTTCCAGAACATGAGATATACTTCCAGATTGGTACCTATTGTCTCCTGAACCATCAATAGCTGCATGCTGTATTGCTTGACTATATATTTTTGTTTTCATAGCATGCGTCTCCTAACGTCATTTCATCCCTTCTCATCTGACCTGGGTGTTTTGCGTTGGGATCTGTAGTAGGAGCGCAAGGTCATTACAGTCAAACGTGTCATCCAGCGCTACGAGGGAACCGTGCACACCACTCTCTTGCAGGTTGTTGGCATATTCCTTCAGACCCAAGGACTGCACCCAGCACATTACCCGCTCATTTGACCAGACCATGACATCTGTGGCAGGGCAGAGAAGACACATACATACGATTACAATGTTAAGGACATAAATCTACTGCTCTGATGCACATTAGAACCCCTAAATGCATCATCACAATGCCTGACCTCCAGTCAGCCCTATATTCAAAGGCATTGTCCTAAGCATACAACTCAAGCCATGCACGTTGATCGGTGGGGACTAATCTGATGAAGGAGGTATCTGTTCTTCCTCTTACCTTTCAGTTGGTTCTGGCTCTCCTCTCTCCTCCTCTCCAGTTCCTTCCTGTCATAGTTCAGTCTCTTTAGGCACATGATACCATAATGGAGGCTCACTCTGATACCGCCACAAGAGAGAAAAAGAGTTCAAACGAGAAAGGGAGAAAGAAAGATGGAAAGGGGGAGAGAAAAAGAAGAGCATAAGAGAAGTGAATTATTCAGAAACAATGGCCCAGATCCACAAAAGGGTGCTACGCTTTAACATACATTGTCTCCCACACCAATGAATGGGAGTAAAGGCGTGCTAAAGCTTAGCACCCTTTTGTGGATCTGGGCCAAAGTATGTTTAAGACATACGGAAGTTCAATAAACGAATGGATGGATCCAACCTCCCTTTGTGCGTACCTGTGAAAACTATCCACCATCTTGAGTTGTCCCCGCAGCTCCTTCTTGTTCAGATGATCTAACATTCTGGCATCCACCAAGGACTCCATGAAGTAGCTACGGTACTGGGGCAAACCCAGGCTAGGCAGCCAGTCATTACCCACCCACTCGTGGTTCATGTCACCGTACGCCAAGATCTGATGAAGGAAGAGCAGGAGAGACAGATGGTGGGAGAGTCTGACCTGCAGCATGGACTGCACAGATCAGTATGTTTTAAACTGATCGGAAACTATTCTATCCCGAAAACATGGATTCCATCAAGAGATGGATATTTATATATAATAAATAGAAAGGTCAGCTCACTTTAATAAATGTCTTGCCTAACAAATCCTATTGAGAAACCATCCGTAACCCCAGAGCATTGCTGGACCCTTAACAGTAGAAGGGGGTAATCTAATACATCTTTTGATGACATGCGAAATGAATCCCATGAAAAGAACAGACTTCTCTTGACTTCTGCCTACCTGTTCCCAGCTGATTTCCTTGGTCTCCTGGCAGAGGTTAAAATGTTAAAAAGGACAAAGAAGAAAGCCAACAAGTAAGCCATTAGTGACATGTAAGATACAGAGAAAATGCAAGCAAGAACCTGTACCTTATATATGCAAGAGAATAGCAACCACCAAGTGCAGAGAGCAACATGTATATTAGAGCAAGAGGGGAAAACACAACAGGTAGTGGAGGAGGAAGGAGGCAGCCAGGGAAACTGTACGTGCTAAAGTGGCTAATGCAGAATACATGCACTTGTGTGGGGCAAGATACGCGTGCAATATCTGAGCTATTCTCTAGGTATGAGAGGACTACAACTAGAAGAGCCCATAGCACTGACAACCCTAAATGAGATTGTTGAATGATGTGCCTGGGAAACAAAGGGAACTTACAGGTTTAGTTGTTGCGGTCAAGGTTTCCATCTCTTCATGGGTCATCCACACATTGCTCGTCGACTGGATAGAACAATGGAAGAGAGAGGACAAGATACAGATGAAAATAAAGGGGACACGTACATTTTTAAAAAAGCTTTTTTTTCTGGCTCCTGCAGTCCTGGTGTCTGCACTGAGATAATAGGATAGTAATTGCTGGAAGGCAGCTACTCATGTCCAAATTATTTTCCACAGTACGACTGGCTCTCCCTGTACTTAACTACAGCATGCAGCATAGTTTCTTATTCCCAGCAGCAGGTTGAATCTTCTTTCTTGCTCTATCCTCTTGCACAGGGGAGTATAATCTTTTTCCCCTGCACCCCCCTGCCGGCTATCCACCCCAGTTGTTCGCGCCCCCCCCCCTCCTCACCTTGGCTCCGGCGTTCTGATGTCATGATGTCATGTGACATCACGCCATCTAAGCCAAGGTAAGGGACCTTACTGAGGCCTTCGCCGCTCACCCGGCATTTAATTTAAATGCCTTCGGGAAGAGTGTGGGGCCTGTGTAAGCGCCGCCCTCCTCCCCCGAAAATCTTTCGGCCCCCCTGAAGAGTGCGGCCCCCCAGTTTGCGCACCCCTGCTCTAGCACACAGTATGCTATTGTGCTCTCCCACCCCAAATGGTACCATACAACAGTGTAGTGTCCAATATCTTCTTCCAACTTCTATAATAGGACGGTAACACTGTTCTCACCGTGCGTGATGTGGCTGGGGCTGAAGGGCTAGTGAGGGACACCATCTCCTGGATGGCAAGGCGCAGTTTCAGGCGGTGTAGAGGGTTGCTGATGCCAATCTCACGCTGAATTTCCGTATCAGACAGGTTCGCCATGATCGCTCCGCTTTTCACGTTGGCACGGCAGGCAGCTACATACCAGGCTGGCATTCCTACCCACAGCTGGAGACAGAAATTCAGAGATAGAGAGGCAGTCGGAGAGGTCCACACATGTTCACAAATGATCACCTCAACACAAGACCATGCTTATGTCTCTTCAAGACTAAAGTCCACTTCAGTAAATACCTCCAGCCATGAAACAACGGTGGGTCCATCCCAGGCTGCAAATGGCAGCCCTTGCCTGCAGGCTTCTTCCAGGAGCTCATGCCTGAGAGAGAAGCATGTGAGATGTCAGACACCAAGTCCCAGTCCGTCTCATGATCCCTTACAATACTACCAGACCACTGCTTAGAGTCTGCCTTCAGCCATCACCTGTTCCACAGGTGCACCCATCTCATCAAGTACATCTTATGATTAGTATGCATTATTCTCAGAGATACAGTAGTGCCGACGAGTATTCTAAAACAAATCTGGGGCAAACTGAATGGGACTGCCAGGGACCCCTGCTGTGTTAATCCGATGGGCCATTAGTCTCTGCAGAAATGTCACTGAAATGTTGCAGCATGTACCCAGCATGTACCTGGATCTTGTTGGTGATAGCCCCAGATTTTCCAAGGCAAGTTTTAGAATACTCGTCGGCGCACCTGTACTAAGGGGCCTATTCTATATCCGTGAAGCGGACGATCAGGCTTTTTTTGGCAGAAATTCCCCATTGAAATGTTGTCCAAACAGCTCCATTGGCCGCTTCAGGGCAATAGAATAAGCCCCTAAATGGCTTAATTGAGACAGATATTCAACATATGACGTGCGCAGATGATATAATTTTTTATGTCAATAAATGTCAAATGTTTTTTTTTTTTGTATTTTTAAAAAAAAGATATACCGAGTTTTAGTATTGTCGCACATTTAAACTATTTGTAGACGTAAGTTGATTTGCATTGCACGATGACTCCCAACAGGCCGGTTCGGAGCTACAGCGAGAGGTACACAAACCTGCTTCCTTGTCATTGAGCCCACACAGGAGTGGGCAGTGAGCAATCGGCACTGTGTGTGTGATATAAGATACCATGGCATGTCCCTTCCTGCAAACAGTGCAAAATGAGGCAACTATGTCCTTTACCCAGAGTAGTAGACAACAGTCCACATTTAATGCTGTCAGTGCTTAGCAATGCATGCGATTTTTTACTTGCCCTTACTGTATGTTCTTGACCAAAAGGTATGAACTGTAGTGCTGACTGTTACAGTTAAGTATCAGTACTCCAAGGTAATGGAAGTCTGACTCATTGCACGGACACCTGTCTGTGTTGCATACATTTCAGGCCAGATGTGTCACCACCACAAAAAGATCCAAACAAACTGAAAGTCTAATTCAACCCAACGGCTTGAACATGGATGCGAAGTAGTAGCCCTCGACCTCTGCCCTCTGCCTAATGAGGCCTTCTTGTTTAGAGAACAAAGCTCTGGGCTCTTACCCAGGGTCAGAGAGAGAGAGGAGGGAAGGAGGAAGGAGGGAAAGTAACAGTACCAAGGTGCATGAGGCAACATGACACCAGAGTACTGTAACTGCAGAGGAAACCCAACATTACAGCCCCAACACACTGCACATCCTCCGAGCGCTACACATTTATGGGACTCCAGTTCCATGAAGACAATCAATTCACAAGAAAAACAAGACATGCTGCAAATCCAACTCGTTTTATCACTAGGGAGAAGGAACCAAGTAAAAAAAAAAGAAGCACATAAGCAGCTTTTGTCTGGTGGTATTAATAGTGATGAGGTTGTGATCCCTTAATTTCCCAGGATAGAAGTGAGGTCAGTTTGCATTAAGTGCTTGGTTTTCAGATGCCAATTTGTTTGGTTTTATCATCAAGAGAACCAACATAAATGGAAATACAAATGCATTTCCTAACAAATATTATGTTATGTTAAGTAACACTGTGGTTTAAAACCGTCTTAGAAATGAACATCAGGAAATGAGAATATTGTTCAGTGACCAACATCTAAGAGTCACTCGCTACCATAACGCTGAACCATTAATCTTAATCATGAGAATTTGTCACTGCTACTTCTACTAAGAATTGAAAAAGGCGGACTTACAATGGCAAGCAATTTAAAAGTTGGAATCAATGAACCATGATTGACTGTCTGAAGGCTGCTTTAGAAACCCATAATTCCTCATCAGTTTGCTTTCTGACGGCACCACAAACACAGTCCTCAATATACAACCTCATATGTTCACCCTTGAGCAACACATTCATTAAGACAACTCTCAGACTGTACAGCGTACAAAAGGGCCAACAACACATCTCACTTACTTCTTCTTGTTCCTGCGGTCCTTGTCTACAGGCCCTGCCAGCTTGGACAGTCCCATGGGATCAGGGGAGGTCTCTTCAGAGGGTGTTCCAGCTAAAGATGAGCAATACAAATAATGTAAAAAAGAAAAAAAACAAGGTTAGATACCAAGGCTCCTGGTATGTTTGTCTGAGCAACAAAAATGTCTTCTACATGGGGTTTTTTAAAACATCTAGACATAGGACACAAGGCGTTGTAGACATCTCTCTTACTCAATGGGTTGGACATTTTGCGCCTCCAGATAGACAGAGAAGGGCGGGTAGCTGTGTTGGTCCTTTCTTCCATGTGGTAAAATAACAAAGGAGGGAGAAGGACCAACAAATATTTGATATGGTAGAAGCTTTTGAACCCCTCAGGGTTCTTCATCTCCTCCAGATAAAAATTAATTACCCAATCAATTCCCTTTAAGGCAAACAGGGAATAAAACAGTAGGATGATTTATGATTAAAACACTTTAATAGGCCCATTGCTGGGTTACCAGTTACCCCTTAAAGATTTGCATCTAAAGGTGTTAGATATTTCTCAACACACTCTTGTGATTTGACAATGTTTAGGTGCAGCCTAATGCGAAAGGCAGAATGAATAATGATCTCCAGGCACTGCTTCACTTAATCTCATTCTATCCTTTCACACATTGTTTGGCTAAGTCCATGCATCACTTTAATGCCATGATTTGTCTATTGGAAAGTATCAAAAAAAAAGTATGAATAGGCTCCCTATACCTTCAGCATCTTCTGTCGATGTCTGCTGCCTATCACATGTCTATTAGGAGTTCAAATCAAAGAGAGAACCTCTGACACATTGGCTTACAAAGTGTTAAAGGTCTTAATACATAGAGGACTGAAGAAGTTAAGAGGCATGTAATGGTAGAGGACACCTAACCTACCCTTACAGAGACCCTCAATGTGTGAACCTGTAAAATGTCAGTGTGCTCACCCAGAGAAGAGGATTCACGCCCCATCTGTCCCATGCGCCCCTTCTCCTTCTTGCCAAACAGGCGTCCGATGGAGGACTTGATGCTCTTCTTTTTGGCAGCTTTGTGCAAGGAGTCCTGGCTGCTGCTGTTTGTCCCGCCCAGACCGTCTGCTCCCAGGCTGCGTACAAAGAGAAACATGACATGTTGTCACAGCTCTCAGAGTACACAAGTACTGTGTGTATTGGTAGCCTAATGCTATGAGAAAAAGGATATACGGTACATGTATATGTAGACACAGAATATAATGGACATATTTTCTGATACCTTACATGTGCACAAGCTTTCAAACATCTTCTTTAGATCAAGGTCTGCTCGAAAAGAAACTTTTTACGCACATACTAGAAATCTCCCTGACATAGAGCTGAACATTTTCTATATTGTAATTAGAAACCCCCTCATTTTAAAACATGAAAAGTAGCCATGTTTCTAAAAATGTCTGGCTTCCATATCGTTACCGATAGATACAGTGTTGTTTTAATTTACGTTTCAAAACAGAAAGTGAATCCCTGCGCTTCTCCCTTTGGGATAGCAATCAATGGGGAATATATATATATATATATAAATATATATACAGTGTTCGACAAACCTATACATTTGCTCGCCCCGGGCGAGTGGATTTAACCCCCGGGCGAGTAAATATTGGCCCAAGCAGCACACGTTTGGTACTAGGTGGCGAGTAGATTTTTTTGTGTGGCGAGTAGATTTTTTGGTGATTTGTCAACCACTGTATATATATATATATATTATATATATATATATAACATACACAGAAAAGCGAATACCGCGTCACTACCAATAAATAATGCAATGTCAAAAAAACCTACCTAAATCAGAAAAATATAACTGAAATAGTTGTAACAGAAAAGAAGTATAAGCTATAGGTGGTGCTGGAGGAAAGATTTAAATATGAAAACACAAAAGAAAAAGAAACCTTTGAAATAGCACTCAGACAAATGTTTGCAAAAATAAAAAGGGTACTTTAATTAAATCCAAAAAATAACAGACATACAAACAACTGACTGGTGAGCCTGCCTGACTAAAAATAATTAGTAGACAAAAAATTTTTTTACAGAAAAATATTAAAGAAAAACACAATATAATAGACCCAAAGAGATAGAAAATGTTGCCCTAAAAATACTTGCTCCCTGAGGGAATAAAAATTCCCGCAATGAAGCAATACAGACCGGCCGGTCAGCAGATATGTTATAGGCTGAAAGACATCATAGGTCTATAGTGATAAACTAAGAAAAAATACACAGAAATAACATGAGTGCTGTACTGATAGCAGTGAGAATGTCAGTAACACAAAAATGAACCTAATGCAACTCAAATAATATTGGAGCAAGGGATACATATAGAAAAGTTCATTTAGTGACCCAAATACATAAATAGAAGCAAATGGGAAAACAAAGGGAGAGATGGATAAGCAGAAATACTCAGCTCCTTGGAAATGAAGTACTGCAAACATCAATCAGCACAGCACAGTCCACTGATAAAGTCCAGGCATGTAGGACATTATGATAGTCCAAAATAAGACAAAGGCAGGCAGGGTCAGCAGCAGCAAAAGTTAAAATTAGCCCACTAACGCGTTTCGCCCACAAAGGCTTCCTCACGAGTGGTTTGGGATAGCAATTAATGGGGAATATATATATATATATATATATATATATATATATATATATATACAGTGTTCGACAAACCTATACATTTGCTCGCCCCGGGCGAGTGGATTTAACCCCCGGGCGCGTAAATATTGGCCCAAGCAGCACACGTTTGGTACTAGGTGGCGAGTAGATTTTTTTGTGTGGCGAGTAGATTTTTTGGTGATTTGTCAACCACTGTATATATATATTATATATATATATATATATATATATATATATATATATATACAGTATATATGGTGTAAATACCTATAAGATAAAAGGAGACTTTTGGTTTACATCCTTTAATCAAATAATGCCAAGCCTGCTAACCACGTCAAGGTAAGTCTCTGTATTTACACCATACATATATATATATATATATATATATATATATATTCCCCATTGATTGCTATCCCAAAGGGAGAAGCGCAGGGATTCACTTTCTGTTTTGCACATTTGTATGGCCAATCTCTTCACCAGCTGCATGCTCCTTCCATGGAGAAGCGCAGTGATTATACATTTGTTTTACATTATTTGTTGGGACGATTTTAATCCTTAGCAGCACGCTCCTAGAGGGCAACACTACTATGGTGTAATTAATATATTTAGCCAATCACCTGCAACTGCTTATTGAGCAGTTTGTGGGAGGCCAGCCCCTCCTTCTTCTAGGTATATAATCTCCCAGCAAGGTCCCATAATTTCACTTCACTTGCAGTCATGTGAGTATCTGTACTGGTATATACCAGTTTTTAACTGCACTAGGTTATATAAGCTTATGCTTTGATATTTTAGCCCCTTCTGTGCTTATTTCACATAACACTAGTATGCATTTAGCGTAGGGACCTGCTATAGAGACTTACCTTGACGTGGTTAGCAGGCTTGGCATTATTTGATCAAAGGATGTAAACCAAAAGTCTCCTTTTATCTTATAGGTATTTACACCATACATATATACATATATATATATATATTCCCCATTGATTGCTATCCCAAAGGGAGAAGCGCAGGGATTCACTTTCTGTTTTGCACATTTGTATGGCCAATCCCTTCGCCAGCTTCATGCTCCTTACATGGAGAAGCGCGGTGATTATATATTTGTTTTACATTAATTTACGTTTCATACATGAATGTGGGATGAGTTATAAACACCTACTGCATGTAAGGAAGTACAGGCATTACACACTTGACGTGCATCCGCCAGCCCAACGACCTTGGGTTGAGAGGTCCTGCACTGTGGGATTGAGAAGTTCTAACAGTTTTGTGTGTATTCTTCCCACTATGCGAAGGGACTGCAGAATTCCAACACTAAACACTGCTTTGTTGGGGGATGTAACTAGAATAAGTGAATGAGCAAATAAACTGCACAATAGCTTTCTTCCCGCTGATCTGGGCATGTCATTAAGATGTGTGACTATACTACAGCTTCTGAATTATCTGCAGTGTTCTGGGCCCTAATGCATTTAGTGAGCAACCCAACTATAAGGGTTTGAGATTTTCACTGACCACCTCTTTTGATGCCCGTTTTGGCACCCTGTTGCATATACCTGGCCCGCTGGTCTCTTCCATCCTCCAATGAGGTGGCTTGGAGCGCCAGAGCCTGTGTCATCCTTTCCAATCGTACAGCACGCGGAGTCAAGGGAGGGGTGGTCTCGCACTGCATCAAAGACTTGTCATCGCGGCCATCCTCTTTAGTAATGTGATTCTGCGCAGACCAAGACAGGGGATTGAGGGTTAAGGAGCACCTGACTAGTCGGCTAGTAGAATCCTAGGATACAGAGATTGCTGCAGTTCCTCCAATGAACACCAGAGGACAGTGCACTGACAGGCGTTACACTGCCTAATACAAAAAGATCGATGGTCAAGCTCACACTGCAATAAGGATAATTGAAAAGTATGGGGATCATTTATCAAGCTAAATTAGGGATTCCACTTGGATCAATATCACCCAAACATGCCAAACCAGTTCAAGTTGTCCAATTAGTTGTACGCACAATTGCAACTGCAGTGACCCGGCTACCACAATCTGATTCATAATTAGGTTGGGATATTAAAAAGATCTGGACTTTTAATAGGTAGATAGCTCCCAATGCAGCTTCAGGCACTTTGGAATAGGAGATTTAAGAGCCGAATTTAAGCCCCAGGCTAATTCATCCTGCTGGTGTGATCAGAAATTGTAAAGTGACACCCACCTGGCTGCACATCCTCCAACGGGCCAGGGGTGCTCAACTCCAGTCCTACAGACCCGCCAACAGGTCAGGTTTTCAGGATATCCCAGCTTCAGCACAAGTGGTTCAATCAGTGCGAGCCATCTGTGCTGAAGCAGAGACCTCCAGAAAAACTGACCTGTTGGCGGGTCTTGAGGACTGGAGCACCACTGGTCTAACCAAGACGTAAATAGTTTAAATAAATAGGAATAAAATAAAATGAATTAAAAAATGAAGCCTGACATATGTTGCATCACTTTAGAATTTCCTTATTTACCTGTAAAATTTCATAAAAACCCACATTAGTCTTTATTTTAACTCTCACTTCTAAAAAATAAAATTAAAAAAAAAGTGTTTTCATTCTAAAAAGCACAATCCCATTGAAGACCGAGGGAAAGCACTGGGACACAATTTTCAAAATGTGCACATCACAAATAAAAAGAGAGACCCAATTTGCCCATGTTCAATGATCTCTATGGAAAGACGGCAAACAGAATGACTTAACACTACCGCACGACATCCACACCCACCACCAAGGCAAGTGTTTCTGCTGTGCGGAAAATGAAGTAGAAAGACTCTTACAAATTTCTCTCCTTCCCTGGCTGGGCTGTGAGGGGTGAGGCGTGGGGTGGAGTGCCCACTGCTGGGTGGAGAGGGGCTGGCCAGAGTGGAGGTGGTTAGGGAGGTTGGGATGGAGCTGGCGGGGCTGGCGGAGCGATAGCGTCCCAGTGATCCATCCAGAGTGCCGCTGGTGACCCGGCTCTCAATTTCCTCAGCGCGCAGCTCTGTGGTTTCCTTCTCCTCCTGGATTAACCTGCCGGGGAGTACGCACTGTAAGTGAGGGAGGTAACGAGGGGAAGGGAAAGGGCATCCAAGCGGCTGAAGAGGACATCTTTACTCACTTGATCTCTTTGTTGATGGCCTCCAGCTGCTCCTGCAACATGATTGCCAGTGTCTGCACATCCGTCTGGCCGCTGGGAGACAACAGGTCAGCTGAGCTGAAGATGGTATCTCTGTCATCTTCGTCAGAGCCGTCCATGTCACTCTCGAACGCCTGCACCACGTTGGCCAACACGTTAGCCTGCTGTGCCCGCTCCCAGTCCTGCTCATCCAGTGTTCGGATCTAAGGGAGAAGGGGGAATGCAAGAGAGGAAGGAATTAAAATCAACTTTCCCCATCTACTGCGGCAACTCAAAAACTACAGCTTACACTGCGCCTTCGCAAGTGCGCACTGAGGAACCGAGAGCTGCCCCATCCGCCTAGGTCTCCAACCCAGGCAACTGGTTAGTGATATGAATTTGCCGGTGGAAGAAAATGTTCCGAGAGGAATAACAGGAGCCTCAGATTAAACATCTGTGAATAGCGTTTAAGAATAGAGAACCAATTATTACTTAGAACTGGGGTTCTCATCTCCAGTCCTCAAGGGCCACCAACTGGTCAGCTTTTCCGGATATCCCTGCTTCAGCACAGGTGGCTCAGTCGAAGACTGAACCACTTGTGCTGAAGCAGGGATATCTTTAAAACCTGACTTGTTGGTGGCCCTTGAGGACTGGAGTTGCCCACCTCTGGTGTAACGCCACAGTTCGGTATGATTTAACTAACCTAGCATTATTTTTCTCTCCTATCTTCTCCTTCTCCACTTTAGTTACAGTCCTACAGCACATCAGGTTCTGGATTGGTCGTACTTCACGTTATCGGATAAGAGAACGCAACGTTCCGCTACAATAACACGACGTTACGCCTGTGCTGCCGAGGCTGTTTCGGCATATAATTAGCTTTGCGGATATGCGTTAACCACAGTGAACATCGCATCCGTCCCTGTTTTAAGTAACGTCACTTTATGATCCCCCTGATTGAAATGTGTGCATCTAGCTTGCGGTGCCTGCAGAAAATTGTTTCTATTTTACATGTAAAGTTTTTCATGCAATGCGCATCCACGCTGCCATGTGTATATCTATCTGAGCTAACAAATAAAGTTTTTAAGTTTTTGGGTTCTAAGAGACACATTTATCAAGTGCCTGTTACACGTTATCATACCCTTTCCAGTGTTAACTCCCCTTGACTTGAATAGGAGTGAATACCAGAACGTGTGCTATAACCCGTACAGGCACTTGACACGTGTGCCTAAGAGAGCCCGAATATAGATACTTGTTCCTTTCGTTCATTTTATTCATTTATTATTTGGGGGGTACTCCTGATGAAGCACGCTGCAGCTCAACGCCCTCACCCATTGGCTGGGACAGAAGAACCAGGAAGCGCGAGCGGAGGAGAGACCTGCCGAGTGCTGGTGCAGTCCGGATGCCACATCAGCGCCAGCCACGGCTACCCGCTTGCTGCTTGTGGTTAGTATCTGTGCCCCCCCCCCTTTATTGTTCTTATAATCATTTGTAGCTGAACACTGCAATTGAGGGTTTTTTAGGCGAACTTGGTTTTTGGTGTAGGCTTCATAGAAGCTAGTGTCAGTCAGTCCAGTATCCTGGTGGGGAAGGGATTTGGCATTTTATTTCATTGTTGTGTATTGTGCTAAGAATGTTCTTATTTTTTTGTAATTGTGCAATTTAGTTGTATTTTAGTTATCATATGTGTGGTCATTTGACCAGATATTAAATTGTTATATTTTAATACTGATCCCTGGTGCGCTGTGTGTGCATTTTCTTGAGCAAAGTTCATTGTCTGATATTTTTGGTTTTAGTTATTTTACATTCTCCCCTCCCCAAAAAAATCTTAAGGGTACTTACATGGGATGAAATCCAGAAAGAAAGCACAAGAGGAAAAACACATCAATTTGAGCGTGTACAAGGTGTTTTAGGGGAGCAATAAACACAAGGAGTAGGATTTACATCATAGTTTATACCCGTTCTGCTCTAATGTTTGTCTGATAAGACATGAGATCAGATGCTACTTAGCAAAAGCAAACCACCAATACAGCTACAGGTCCCAGAACAACCGGAGCCAGGGGCGGGCAACTCCAGTTCTCAAAGGCCACCAACAGGTCAGGTTTTCAGGATATCCCTGCTTCAGCACAAGTGGCTCCGCCTGTGCGGAAGCTGGGATATCCCGAAAACCTGACCTGTTGTTGGCTCTTGAGAACTGGAGTTGGCCACCCCTGCCCTAGGGGGATAAAGGCAGCGGAAGCGCAAAATAGGACCAAAAAATACCAAAGGGAACAATTCTTTTCACAAACTTCCCAAACATGCACGAGGAAATAAGACCGGAGGTGAGTATGTGCACCAGCCGGTTTAAAACATCTGACACAACAGAAAGGTGCAAGACTTCAATAAAACCACAAATTATTTGCGGGCGTAGTGCTCTGTTCCAAGCAGTGTTGCTGAGCATTCTGTTCTGGTCCAAAACCGCTGCCAGGGCAAGACAATACAATGTACCATCTTCCCACCGACACACGCGCAGTCATTCCTGCAGCTACTATTGCATCTCAGACTCCGCTGTATCCGAGGACAGACTGCAGGACAGTTCTTCATACCAAATATTTGGCAAAAAATGTGTTATAATACGAAATTAATTTTGCAGAAAGAATTAAAGAAATGCAAACTCCTCCCCCCCTTCCCCCCTTCCCCCATCCTTCTCCTTCCCCGTAGAGATGATTTCGAGGATTTGAGCTTCGGCGCCCACAGGCACTTATGTGACAACAGAAGATCTAAGGCGGCGTCCATGTTGCCGAAGACCGCGCGGAGGCGGTGCGATCACATTGCATTAAGGCAATGATCGCGCCCATAGACCGCGCATGCGCGAGCGCGCGACAGCAAGAGGGGGCGCACGGTGCGCGAAGTATCAGTTCAAACTGGTTCCTCGGCGCGACGGCCAGGTCACGTGTGCGGTTCGCCCAATGAGGGCGAAACCAGCTCTGTGATGTCACAGACATGCCCCTAGACACGACCCCCCACCTTGGCCAGAAAACGCTCCCGCTAAAACGCGGGTGACGTCACGCACGCGCACACGCCTCCGCGCGGTCTTCGGCAGCATGGACGCAGCCTCAGAAACACATCCGATTTTAACTGCTTCCCTGCCAGAGCGACCAGTCACATCATACATGGAAAGTAGAACACTAAACAGAGACAAATAAAAGAAAGCACTGGAAAATAAAAAGCACTAGTTTATTTTCCTGGAATAGGAATGGTTAATGCCAGGTCAGGCAGAATTGTCCATCAAGTTACAGATCTAATCTCCCACAGTGCAAGTACTGCAAGGCTTTAACATCACACACTCACTGCATCCAGGTGCATGTGTCCTCCTTTCTGTCCATGAATAGATGTTGTCCTTCTTATAACTGCCTTTCATTTAAAATCCTATGTTTTTCTCCCTCAATAAATCAGGTGTGTAGTATAAGGCCTGGGACATTGTGATTTTGCCCGTGCGGAGGCGCGCTGAGGCTCAGGGAAAGCGGTGCTTTCCTGGGCCTTACACAGCGCGCCGTCCGTGGGCGGGTCTGGGGGCGGGCCAGTGACGTCACGGAGCTGGTTCGCCCTCATTGGGCGAACCTCTCACGTGACCGGCCCTGCGCTCCGGCGAGCGCCAAATTTAAAAACTCTGTCAGACACACGCTTCCCCAAGCGTGCGGACGCGTGCGCGAGCCCCTGCTAAAGCCGCTCTCATTGCGGCTGCAGGGGCTCAGTGCCGAGCAGCAGCGCGCCTCAGCACGGGTCAGCGCATAAGCGCTGACCATGCCCGAGGCCTTAGATAACTTGTTGCAGTTTGTTTCAAATCTTTATGCCCCTTGGAATGATTTTGTAACGCATTAAGCTCCCTTGGGTTGCTAAAACAACCATACTTCCTCTTTTGAAATAGGCAGCCCTATCGGTGCCCTGGGAAGCAGGATCTTCACCGATCGATAGCTTCTTAACTCATTGCATTTCCGCACAGGTAAGGAACTGCTGCATTTATTAAAACAAACACCAACAACAACAATAAAACGGCCAGAGGCAAAGCCAGTATAAAGCTAAAAACCAAGAATAAACCTCAACATTAAATGTATATTATTTATTCATGGATAATATGACAAATGTTTAGGAATTCTCATGCACCTTCAACAGGGAATACGGAAGCCTCTGCATTATCAGGCATGAATAAGTGTATTTGTAAAGTATAAATAGCACACTTTCCCAGCTAGCTCAAACTTCTACACCCACCACATCATGAATATATATTTATGTCAAAAAGAGAGCTACTGGGCGTGGCAAATTTATACAACAAAAGACAGGGGTGCCCAATGCTACATCCAATTGACAAAACGTATATGGTAAATAGTATAAAGTTTAAATACTTCAATAATAATAATAATAACTTGCTTATTTAGTTTAACCCTTTGGCCAAAGTGTCACAAGCCCGAAAGACCTCCCAAGTTCACAGTGTAGTGTAGGACCTGCATTTTTGGTTATAGCATGACGTTTGGTATGCAGGCTTGCGACGCTTTGGCCAAAGGGTTAAACTAAATAACCAAGTTATTATTATTGAAGTATTTAAACTTTATACTATTTACCATATATGTTTTGTCAATTGGACGGAGCATTGGGCACCCCTGTCTCTTGTTGTATATTTGTAAAGTATACAAGAAATGCCCAGCTTCTAGATATCAACTGTATGTTTTTGCGAACAGCTACTGCCTGTGTTATACCAGTCAGAGGCGCCCGCATCTCTTTCCTTGTGGCGTGTTCAGTCTGCGTCACGCTGGAGTATACTACCTTGGATCTTTTATTTTCAGTATGGCTGCGCCATTGAGGACGCTTCAGTGTATACTGTAGGCACCCTGGCTGCGTATCATGGTCCATTTAGTGTACTGCACTCTGCACCAGTGCTGAAGGGCAATTAGTGGCACTATTTTACATTGCAATGT
Organism: Ascaphus truei; assembly: GCF_040206685.1. Lineage (NCBI taxonomy): Eukaryota > Metazoa > Chordata > Amphibia > Anura > Ascaphidae > Ascaphus > Ascaphus truei. The sequence goes on along the minus strand of NC_134488.1, from coordinate 107,140,067 downwards.
ACCCTAGAGCAGGGGCAGGCTGGCCAAGGAGGCGATTGCATCCCGGGGACGGTTAGGAGTGAACATTTCGGGCCGGTGGCAGACAGGAGAGGAGAAAGATCTCTGTGCAGCAGCTCTCCGACTCCGGCCATTAGGTGGCGCTGCAGAGCTGACGTCACAGCTCCTCTCCTGGGCTGGCTGCTCTACCGTGTACTGGCAATGGTGTATATATAGGTGTACATGTCATGTATGTAAACATATGTATTGGGGTACGCACAGCAGAATAGCTTGTCTGGGTGCAACTATAACTGAATTGAATAGTCAATAAGTAGAAAAAAAAAAGTCTGCCACTCCACAGAACTTGAAAAAAAAAATGCTAAATAACTATTTATTGAATCAATGTTTCGGCTTATATGGCTTTCTTGAGAAAGGCTCGTCTATAAGCCGAAACATTGATTAAGTAAATTACCATTTTGCATTTTTTTCCAAGTCCTGTGAGTGCTTGAATTTTTTCTACATATATACATGCATACAACAAACCCAAGCACTCAGAGGAATTGGAAAAAAATGCAAAATTGTATATATGATGCAATGATGGTGTGTGTGTTTATGTGTGTATATGATGCATGGATGGTGTGTGTGTATGTGTGTATATATGAAGCATGGATTGTGTGCGTGTGTATGTGTGTATATATGATGCATGGATGGTGTGTGTGCGTGCATGTGTGTATATATGATGCATGGATGGTGTGTGCGTGTGTATGTGTGTATATATGATGCATGGATGGTGTGTGCGTGTGTATATATGATGCATGGATGGTGTGTGCATGTATATATGATGCATGGATGGTGTGTGCGTGTGTATGTGTGTATATATGATGCATGGATGGTGTGTGCGTGTGTATATATGATGCATGGATGGTGTGTGTGTGTGTATGTGTGCATGCGTGTGTGCATATCGTGCATTTGGTCTGTGCGTATGTGGTATGTGTATATATATATGTCTCTGGTTATATAGTGTGTGGGCCGTCTGGTTTTTGGGCCAGCTTGTTGAGCATGCCCCCATGGGTTAAAGTTCGCCAGCCGGATCCTGCCCTAGGCCTAGATCCTCCAGCAAAGAAATCAAGAATGATACCACCCAGCACAGAAATCCATTGCAGAGTCTTCCAATATATGCAGGTTAAGAACTCCACAGATGTGACTGACCTTTCATAGAAACATAAGACTATTGTACATTTCTCCCAGCATGGCTGAACAGGCCGTTCCTCGTACTGTACCTTGGTTGGATCATCTTTCATAGCCGCCCAGCGTCCTTTCTTGGGCCGTCTGATCACAGCTGTGCTGCTGTAGTGATCCATGTGGCTGCCCATGGGTAATGTTGGTGCTTGGGAGTAGCGCAACTCTAGCGCACTTCCAGGGAGAGACCTGCAATGAATGGAAAAGGAGGATCAGGGTGGTTTCTGTTTATATAAATCACCATTTACTTAACATGGCTACTAAAATGACTTCCAAGAATCACATAACACTTCTTGGATCACTCATTTTGGTCCCCGTTACTGCTACATCATATCCCTTTAGAGTCAGCTCTCCAAGTGCATCACCATATAGTGAAGACATGTTCTTGAAAGCCAAAATAACACAGAATGCAGAAGGTGAACGGCGCAAAAAGAGAATGAAGCCTCGTGAGGATAGCGCACATGAGAAATGGACAGCGAGAGGCAAGAGGGATGCAGTGCAAATGTGGGAGGTAACGATGTAAGGTAATGAGATTGCACTACTAAAATATGAGAGTGCCCTCTAATGAGGAAAATGTTGGGGGAGGGGAGCATCTTAAAGCAGCAGAGCGACCTGGAATACATACATTAAAAATAAAACAAATAGTGCAAGTTCTTTGCCTGGGTGTTTCATGTACCATTTTGCTCATGAAAATTCTCTATAAAACCATTCAAGGCCGCTGACTGGGAGGGAGAGCTGGGACAACTGTCCCGGACCTGGTGATTGCAGGGAGGGCCCGGCCGGCCAGTGCAGAAAGTTGGGTCGAACCAGAGGTCAGGCCCAACTTCTGCGTTCGGTTGACGGACCTCAGATTGCTGCTGGGCGAGCCGCTTTGGAAGTCATGGTATGGGCATAGAGGTGTGGGGGGGGGGGGGCTATTGTGTACCGAGGGGGAGTAGTTGTGTGGGTGGGCATGGAAGTGTGTGTGTGTGTGGGGGTGGGGTTGGAACAATGTGTGGGGAGGGGGGGAGTGGAATTGTGTGTGGTTAGTAGGGTGGGAGCAGTGAGAGAGAAGTGGTCAGCGAGTGAATGAGAGAAGGGAGGGAGAGGAGAGAGGAGGGAAGGTGGGGGAGTGAGTGTAAAACAGGGGAAATAGAGGTGGGTGAGAGATTGAGGTGGTGTGTAAGAGAAAGAGGGGAGCCTCGCAAAGCCATAGAAGGGGGGGGCCACAGTGGAAACTCTAGTCCTGCGCCTCGGAAAAGCTGTTGGCGGCCCTGCAACCATTTATCCTCCTATTAAATCAGGAGAGACAACCAAACGACTATTTTTTAAGTAAAAAATAAAAAAAAAATGACACTCCCGAATAACTAATAATTGAAGCAGAGATCTGTGGAGTGTTAAGGTATAAAAAGGAAGGTCCTGTGTGAGGAACAGAGGCTTTTTTAGAGGCAACATGGGCACTAAAATAGCGGATTCTAGACAATATTCTGAACTCTTACTCGTTGTTTGCATCGTGTTTACATTGATATACCAGCTGCAGTTATATGCATGTCAAAATGGAAAGGGCAATTCCGTGCACAGGCCCTGTCCATCTGTGCTTTGTACAGCTCTACTTTGGATCACACGGTTATATGGCCACTAACATTCATGTCATGTAAAATGCGACAAACAGAAGTGCTACTGTGCTGACCCAGCACAACCCCCACACAGGCATGTTAGCATGGACGGCGTCAGCTTCTTACAGGTGAAGTTTACAAGCACTTGCTTACTGCAGAGATGACGTTTAGCAAATCCGTATTAACTACCCCGTTAAAGGCTTTGGGAGAGCATTCACCTGGAGTACGCGGAAGAAGGTCGCCCGCGCAGCTGGTCAATTTCCAACTGCATCCTGTCAATCTCAACCACTAGCTGCTCCTGGGAAATTCATTTGGAACAAAGTGTTAGCTCGGGTGCAAAGTAGTGACAGAGGGTTTTTTTTTGGATAAGCCAGCAAGCACCCTGTTCATGTGAAGACACGGAGGAGTCTCCAAACATTGCCAACATGTACTTAATGCACTGCCGATTACCTACACATTCATACAAACCTGTGTATGAAAGCTTGCAGTCTTTCTAGATAATCCCAGTACTTATCATACAGGCGCAACAGGACATATCTGTAAAGAAGGTGGTTCCCATACAAACCTTATTGAGTAGGAGTTCGTCCTGCAGCTTTTTCATGTTAGCTATCTCTTCAGAGAGAGTGTTCTGAGAGAAAGGAAGCAAGCAAAAGGAGAGAGAAGAACAGCTGTGAGCAGACTAAAATGCCTTGCTGAGCAGTCTATGGCCCCAGCTAGTTTTGAAGCAGTAGAATACGAGTGGGGCAACTCCAGTCCTCAAGGGCCACCAACAGGACAGGTTTTAAGGATATCCCTGCTTCAGCACAGGTGGTTCAATCAGTGGCTCAAATCGAAGACTGAGCCTCCTGTGCTGAAGTATGGATACCCTGAAAACCTGACCTGTTGGTGGCCTTTAAGTACTGGAGTTGCCCACCCCTGCATCAGAAGGTTGACCAGAGATAGGAGTGAAGTGTAAGAGGTCAAGAGAGTCAAAGGAGCAAAGTATTTAATCAATGTTAGTTCAAAGTTACCACATCACAGGAGCTCCTCCAATTCTACTCTGCAGCAGTGTGCTATTTCCTGCTGTATTGGACGGCAACTTCCAATGCATTAAAAAACAAAGCCACTAACACATTGGTGTTAACGATATTACAAGCATCCCCCCCCCCCCCAACCCTCTCCCCAAAGTATTTATTTATTTATTTATAAAATATTTTACCAGGAAGTAATACATTGAGAGTTACCTCTCGTTTTCAAGTATGTCCTGGGCACAGAGTAAGACAAATAATACATGGTTACAAATACAGTTACATAAATGAGCAGGGTATATATTATATACAAGACATTGCGCGCACTGTTAAAGATAATATATACATCTAAAATGAGTTCATTTCGTTGCTTTTATTCTCAAAGAGAGCTTCTGAACGGATTTGCCCGCTCCATTGCATATTTACCGATGATAAAAAATGATAATTGCAATAATATGTTATAATGTTGATGGGCCTGTGTGCTCTTTGCAGAGGCGACCTGCTTCGCTGTAGTGCCCCAGAAAAGTACTGTATGCCTTTATTTGTTCCTTTGTTTTCCTGAGGTGTAAATATGACCCGCACTTTTCCTCACAGAAAGCCCTGTTTCTGTTGTCTGGTTTAAATGCATGTTCTTGCCAGCGCCAGAGGAAAGGTCTCCTTTAATTAAGCTAGTATGTGGTTTACAAACAGAAAACCGGATGGGTAAATACTCTCTGCTCTATCATCTTATTAAACCATTTAATTACACAACAACATTAAATAAAAGTCCAGAGTGATGAGTGCCAGCATCCAGTGCCAGAGGAACTGGATAATCCAGAAACCAATGTACTGTAAGAGGAGCTCTCAGGCAACATTTGGAATTGAAGGACCTCATCTGATATGGTAACTTTGAACTAACATTGATCAAATGCTTTACTCTCTGAAGGGTTGAGACACGTACCTTCTCCTCCAGGGCTCCCATCCTTTCCTTAAGATGCAGCTGGAGCCTTTCATTTGACTCAGACAGAAGTTTATCAACAGTCTCAGAGAGGCGCTTGTTGTGCTCATCATTCATCTTCTCCCTCTGGCGGGCCTGCACAAGATAGCATGGTCTCAGCACACACACAATAGGGTGACTTAAGCCACTAAGGAATTCATGGTATCAATACACAGAAAGCCAATGGCCATGTAAAAACCTGTGTGGCGTCTGCCAAGGATACTCATCTTTACACTTTGTTATGCCTTGCATATCCTAGCCAGGGTAATGTTTATAGCATGGAACCCACATTAAAAAGGTAACGAATGAATGGATATGTCTGTGTTCTCACAGGGTTATCAGGAAGGTAAGATGGGGGAGTAATAATAGCCCTCCCATGTTTAGGCCACTTACCCTTTGCAGCTCCTGGTTCTTTTCCTCAAGCTGAGCTTCCAGCTGCCTTAGTCTCTCCTCAAAGTTCCCATGCCTCTCCTCTGCCTGGGCACATGCACACAGCGGGTAAGTCAGTGCAAAGGATAAAAGGAAACACAGGCATGTGAGGTATAGGTGATCTGGGGCTGCTACTCAACTGAGGCATTTATTAGGAAAGTGATGACAGTACCAAGATCTAACGTGAGATAGGAGGGGGTGATAACATCAAAAGCACATTCATTCAAACACAGATATATCTGTATCTACATGTATGTAATGTGTACACACACAATATACATGTGTGTGTGTGTGTGTGTGTATATATATACACACACACACACACACACACACACATACATATGTACACTGTAGGTGCTACACTGCTAATCAGGAAAAGAGCAGAGCGTGCCTTGTCTGACTATAAAGAGGGAGTTTTCTGAGAGCTTTATGTAGACACGTGTCCCTTTTCATGTAAGGCTTCGTGCATGAGAGCTGTGTGGACTCCCTCCCCACTACCCCCACCGAGCTCTCTGATTAAGCAACTTGTAAGTATAGCTACCTTGCTGAGAGCAGCCACTCTCTGTGCCAGCTGAGCCTCAATCTCAGGGAGAGTCTCCGCCTTCTGCAGGGTCTGCTGCAATTTCTGCTTGGCGTCCTCCAGCCACTCCTGTAGCTGCCGGTTCTTCTCCTCGCTCTGCGGTAAGTGTCACAAGTCAGCAAAGCTGAAGATGAATGGTCAATAACCAGCAAAAGCACAGCCCTGGGACTCAACCCATAAATCCATAGTGGTTGGCAGAGACCCTTTGCAATACCTTCTAATGTACAATTCCTATTATTTCCCTTTCGGCGAACATGTCTTGATCAATAGCACAGAGCTCAGAGGCAATAACTCAGAAGGTCACAATCCCTGGATAATGACCCAGAACCCACAGTTCCAGGTCACAGACCAGTATCCTTATACCAGAGACCTATATCCACACACAAGGGCACAATGTCAACGGAAAGCTTAAAAAAAAAAACCTTTCCTGCCACTTTAAATAAACTACGTTATGTAGTACAAATTTACCTTAAACATCCCCAAACACTATTTATTTAATAAAGTCTACCTCCGAATTACCCTGAAAGATAAGCCCATGCCAGATTTACCATGTATGATGTAAGGGGGCTTCGAGCCCAATGCAACCCATACAGTAGAGTCACTATGTAGGGATATCTACACTGATGGGGGATAAAGCAAGGGGAGGGCAGGAGAGCAAATTATATGATTTAGATGGATGAAAGTGCATTGCCCTACTCAGTATTGCTCACCAAGCCAGTATGTTAAATGTCATGCCCTTCAACGTGAGCCATTGGTATATCCTGCATCCCCCTCTGCGTCTGATCTTGAGCAAAAGTAGAAGCTACGGAAACAATACCTTGCGACACACCTCATGTCTTATAAGCAAGAGTGAGGAGAAGGAGGAAGGGAGGACCTTTACCTGTCTGTATAGGGACTCCTTGCTGGCAAGCTCATTTTCCAGCTTGTCATTGACATCATGGAGTGACGTAGCTTCTCTCTGCGCGCTTAGGTAGCGCTTCTCTAGGGTGGTGATACGTTCTTCCATATCCTCCCTTTGTGCCAGAGCCTGCCATGAGAGCAACGGGCAAAGGAAGGATTCAGGTACAAGACAAAGCACCCATACAGCAAGTGAAAAGTGTGGCAATGCCGTGGTCGTGCATTGGCGAGATGGATTAGGAGTGCGTGTGGCTGTCTGAATACAGGAAGTAAATGGAATCCAGAAACATCATAGATATCAATTGCAAGTTACTCTGTCCATAAAAGTGCAGCCAGTGTTTCAGGTGAATGCGCCCATGAACATGACCGCAGAGAGAAACACTGTCTGCTGCATACAGCTCCATCCAGATCTGCCTAGCAAGATCGGTCCCACTTCAGGAAGGCTCTAATTATGTGTCTGTTGTCAGACTTTAAAAGACAAGGAGAAAACTGTTGCTACTCTTCCTGCCTCTGCCAGGTAAGTGGGTAACAAACTAACGAACAGATCCATTTCTTTTCGACATAAGTTGTTGTAGTGCAACTACATTCTTAATCTATTCTTTCTGTGGCTGCACGACATGATCAGAATTACTTGAACACCCCCGATTAATAATTACATGGTTTTCTGGATGATTTTACAAGAATGATTATTGAATTAAATACGATTTTGTCATTTTCAGGTAATAACTAAACTTCTGTTAGCACAAGCGAGGGTCTTTTACAACCCACTCAGTGGCACATTATTAATGAAAGCCCTTCTAAAAGAGATAGGGTTAGTGCAGGCAGGGCCGGCGCAAGGGTTTCATGCGCTCAAGGCGAAACTTAAAATTTGCACCCCAAAAATAAAATACCGTTGCATAGCTATCAGAGCTGCAGGGGGGTGCGACTGCACCCCAGCGCGATGCAAAATAAAAATAATAGGGCGCCAAAAATCCGGACAAAAAAAGAAAAATAATTTAAAAAAAAGATAAATAAATAAAATACGCCCCTAGGACCTTTGCGTCATAGGCGACCGCCTAAGATCGCCTAATGGACGGGCCGGCCCTCAGGGAAGCGCAATAATTTAGTTGCTTGTTAGTTAAATCCTAATATACTGTATTGGGCATGGAAACACATTAAGATATTAACGCCGACTCACCTCCTTTACATCGCGTTGCAACTTGGCGCTGACCTCCTCTGACTTTATGAGGTCCTTCTGGGCGATATTGAGCTCCTCCTCCAGTTCGGCCATTTGCCGGCACATCATTGTTAGCCGTTCTTTCAGCTGGCACAGCTCCAGCCTCTGCTTCTCGAGCGTCTCCTCCAGCTCCGACTCGCGACCTCCGTGCAACTCCAGGTGAGAGGAGCCATTTAGGATGGCCTAGAACGAAGGCGTAGCTCAGTTATAGGAGGCCACCTGTTGCCGTGTGCGTAGGTCGCTGCTGTTTGTAGTTACTCCTTTGTGTGGATGTGCGAAGATGCTATTTTGTTCTTGATATACTAAATGTGAATCCAAATGTTGATTTCCCAATAATGAATAAGAAAGTAATCATTCTATGCTTAAATAGTTGATCCCTTTCTAAATAATTGAATTCTTATGTTGATGCATGCATAGACCTTCTAAAGTGCAAGCACCCATTTTCTTAAAAAAAAGTTTGGGGCTCTTTATTATAACATTATAACAACATGGATCTATTTGAAACTCATTGAATTACCCATAGAAGCCAGAAATTGGTGATTGATATGTAGAACGTGTCCCTTTTTTACCAGCAGCAGGCAGTATGTCACCATATCAGTGACATCAACAAAAAGAACATTTTGGCTATTAATCTCAGTGCCCAGAATGCTACCCTGTGACTGGCATACAGATGCTCAGGGAAAAAAAACCTCTTACTATGCCTTTCTCCTATTCTTTCACCACAACTTCAGCTTGTACCCTCCCCGCAAAAATGAACCCCAGTTGTGCTCTTACAGAGCTCAGCGAGTCTCCATCTTTATTGCTGTCGTCAATTCCTGATCGTTTTCTTGCTAGCTGTTCCCGAAGCGAAAGAGACTGGAACACAAGAGAAAAAAAGTGTTGCGACCTTTTCCGCATACACTACAGAAGCGCCTTAATGACAAATGTACAGCGAATGCACCCGCGCATGCGCGGCTAACTTACCTCCTGACTGGACATTTCCAGTTCTTCCTCCAGCACCGCCACCCTCTCCAGGGCCACCCGAAGCCGCTCCCGCACCTGGTACAGAGAAACGGCGCAACCGTCAGGCGAGTGCTGTCCGAGAGCCCAATCACAGGCACACACAGTTGGAGTCTCCAAATGTAGACAACGCTGCACGTACATCCTAGGTTTTCTCAGGGGCTCAAATCTCACGTCGTAGTAATAATGTGATAAACGGCGGAGTCATAAAGCAAGTTTTAGAAAATCACAATGGTTGGCATCCATTTGTCACCAAGATACTAGGTCCTTTGACAAGGAGTTGTGTGACGGTAATGAAAAAGGAAAAATACAGGCACTGCGCACAGATGTTCAAAAGAAGTTCAAATGTAACTTTTAAGCAGGATCCCTCTCCAAATAACCATCTTCAACTAGATTTTTTTTTCTTTTCTTTCTACAGCACATACCCAAAAGGTTCATCCATATTGCTATGAGAAGGGGGTCACTTGGAAGAATACGTTTTGTTTATATAACCCAGCCAATGAATGTCATGCGGTGTACAGTATAAGGATAGACTGATTGAACAATACAGAGACAATCAGTCATGAGAATTGTAGATTTAATTGTGGTACCTAAAACACAAGCATACCGCTACTAGCCAAGGCGAATATACTTAACATTTTTTTTAACTTATAAGCGCTCTCTGCCAAAACCGGTGTTCATACCAAAAATCTCATTGCTATATAATGCAGACAAAACACTAATCAACATTAAAGTCTTTCTATATGTGAATCACTGACTGTGGAATTTATGGCATGTCATCAAGTCACACAACAGTTCCCCATATAATTAAAAACAAACTTTTTTTTATGGAGAGCAATCAGTTTAGCTCGGTATATAGAACCACATTAGAGAAAATCTAAACTAGTTTCTACTATAAGAACTTACAACAATCCCATTCCATCAGGCTAAAATCACCAAACCCTTCTCTTATTTGACTGTATGGTGACTTTATAATGCCCCCTTGAATGTCCTTGGTATTCTAACAGCAAGCCTATGAGCATCTACTTGATATATAACTTGCTTTGGGTAGAACCAGAGGGGTCATACTCTTTACCTTCTCATCCAGGGCCTTGTGATGCTCAAAGAGCGACTTCAAGGCCTTCAACACCTCTACTTCACTGGAGACACCGGCGGGTGACTGAGCCTGCCGCTTCACCACTGTCATTCTGAGAGACCGCTCGTGCCGTGACACCAAACACTCTAAGTGCTCCAGCAGCAACTGAGGACGCGAGGAGAGGGCGAGTGTCAGGGGGAGAGAATGATGTCAACGGAGAAAGAAAATGTGAACATCAAGAGCCAAGGGACAGAGAGAAGAGCAAATCAATAAATATATCCCTGAAGATTTTATGAGGCAAACAGAAAATGGGCGCTTTTATAACTTCACAATGGTAAAAGAGCAGATATGGACATTAGAGTGCTGTGCAGGTCCAATAAATGCTGCTACGTATACAGATTTTAATTAGCATCAATTAGACTGTAAGCTCCTCTGAGCAGGGACTCCTCTTCCTTAATGTTACTTTTATGTCTAGAGCACTTATTCCCATGATCTGTTATTTATTTGATTACCCCATGTATTACTACTGTGAAGCGCTATGTACATTAATGGCGCTATATAAATAAAGACATACAATTTGATTATCTCTGGGATAATTCTACTCTCTTGCGTCAAAATTATTCATACTGTAATATCACATTTTAATCTGAGCAGACCAAACAGAAGATTGTCACAATGGTTATGTGTGTGGTTTCCAAAACCAAAGTATCCACAGTTAACACCAACAGCAGAACTTTACTGGTGTGATCTCTGTTAATATTTGGAAGTGCTGAGAATCAGTAGGATCCCCCATGGGCAGTCAACAGCAATTCCTGAAGAGCTACCATTAGTCTTCTGGGGTCTTCGAACACATTTTTACCCATAATGTTTGTCATGTTTGCGAACACCAACTACTTTGTAATACAGAATAAATGACTGGGCTCAAACCGATGATCCCAAATGGACAAAACAGCTGAGTACAGTAAGTCTACCGATTCTGTAGTTCCTCGTCCCAGGCTTTGCTAAACAAGGCACAAGCAATATGGAACCCATGTAAATAAAAATGGATAGGAAGCTAAAAGTGACATGTCCAGTGTGCGCATTTTCATGCCACTACCCAGAATCCTTGTGTGCCGTTTAACCACTGTATGGTACGTGACAACGGGTTGAATAAAGCAGGTTTGGCGGACCCGTGGAAGACATACTGTACATACATGAAATGTGTTCATATTTGAGGTCTTCATTCCCAAAATAAAAGGTTGAACGGTCCGGATTAAAGTGTGTTGTCATACTTGGTTATGATTTACTTAGCACCATGATTATATTTAACGTGAGGCAAGATGTCCCAAAAACACAGTACGACTTCAAATATTACTATTCACGCTCTCTAATCTCATTAGCAGCTCTGGAAAATGACAATGCGTAAAGACGAAGATACTTCAACACCCCTGTCAAGGCGACTTCACAACTCCTGGAGATTTGGTTTGTTTTAGTCCAAAAGACCTTTACATGAATGTCATGTTATCTGGAGCTGTATAATCCCAGCTATGATTTCTAACAATTTGTAGCGCAATTTATATCGAGACAAGTTACAAATCCAGGCATTATCACAGGTGACCGCACGACCAGACAACAAAATACACATTTTTGTTCCTGTAACCCAGGGATGGCCAACGCCAGTCCTCAAGAGCCACTTATAAGACAGGTATCAGGGACATCCCTGCTTCAGCACAGTTGGCTCAATCAGTGGCTCAGTCAACAACTAAGCCACTGGTTGAGCCATCTGTGCTGAAGCAGGGATAATCCTAATACCTGACCTGTTGGTGGCCCTTGAGGACTGCGGTTGGCTACCCCTGTCTCTTAACCTGTTCAGTGCCAGGCGGCCTGCAACACATTTACATTTGGCATAATCTTGTGTCTACAGTACTTAGCTGCAGGACCATTTAGCCCTGCAGGGGTTAACAAGCCATGTTGCGCAGTACACATGTATCCCTTCCTTTCCTATTTACACTGCATTACCACAACCATTTGCACATAAATCTTTGCAGGATTTTTACCACTTCTAACGTATTCACATTTCACTCCGGCAGAACAGTAATGTCGGTTTTATGAACTTTTTATAAGTGTTTTGATTATCTGTGTTCCCTCCAATAATTATATTTGTAAAAGGGACTTTGCAATGCTTAGTAACCCATGACAGAATGGGTTAAAATAACTACCAAAGCAGCCGAAGTCCTGTATCTAAGACGGTTCATATGGGTCAGATCTTTAGAGCTATTTTGGTGGGAGAACTCAGGGGAACTAAAATCCTGGCACCTTTTTGCTACGGATCAACATGAAATCCCATAGAGTGATAATGAAATGATTAGAGATGGTTCTGGAATACCGACGAGGAGGAATATAAAATGCCCTTTCTATCACATTTCCTTAATTAAAGCTCAGTTATTTAGTGTCGTTTAGATATACACTTTTCTTTTCATTGGGGCACCTGTAATTACAAAAGTACCCCACTGGCTTTAGATTAATGTAATGCCAATAGATGTACGGAGGAGACTCTGCCAGCTTTTCAGAGACTACACCAATTCCTGTTCTTGGGTGAAACAAATACTGGGACCCCCTTGTAAATGAACTACCTACATTACTATGTGTTTAGGTTGGCCATAGAAAAGGACACCAAATTACCTTTTGTTTCCATGTCTGGTTATGGATACACCACATCTGTACAAACTCGTTATTCTCATCTTTCTACATCATCTGCCGTCTAGTTATTTTATTGGTATTCACCATGGTAATTTAACTGCGTGATAATACTCATAAGTCCACTGGGAGCATATTCAGTCTTATTAAAAAAATATATTATATTGTAAAACAATTTATTGATGGAATCAAAAACGTTTTACATTGTCATTTTTGTAAAATGTGAATGTTGTTTATTTGCTTTGGGTCTGACAAATGTAATCTAATCTGATATATATTGTGCTACATAAGCTCCAACAGGTTTAACTGGTGAATGGCAACATAATTACTTTGCCAACAAAGAACAAAAACATAAAGGCGGACAAATTACCTACAGAGGCAAAACAGGCTCGTCATAAAAGAGATGACGTGAAAGTCGTAAAAAGTCTCCAAAGCATTTGGTCACCATGCAAACATTGACACTTTCAACAATTATTTTAAAATGCCCATACTTGTTTGACTTTTTATTTTATTTTTAAAGGTGCCAATCACCCATTAAATGTGTCACTGCCTTTAGCTTGCTTTGATCCCAAAGCATACTTTCCCAATGTATATATGCCCACATACTGTATGTAGATTAATGTGTGTGTGCATGCATGTGCGTGCGTGTGTGTGTGTGCATGCATGTGCAGCAGTCTTTTCTGTACTCTCCGCAGCGATGTGTTGGGATATATTGGGATAATCGGTGACAACACTGCCATTGAACCCTACAACACCTCTGACATTCTGTACCAGCAAAGTTAATAAAAGCTTCCCACTCACTTGCCAGTTTAGTTGGTGTTAATATGATATGTTCTAATCAGAGACTGTATTATTAAACTGTGAAGCGTACAGATACTGCAGTGTAGTACTGTGTACGGTTTCCACATTTACTGAAAAGCACAGAATAATCTGCAAGAGCAAAACTCTCCTCTTCAACCAACAACTGCTGCATTAACCACTTCAATGTGTTATCGGCCTCGCGGCCACTGAAAACAAAAGCTATTGTGCTTTTAACCACTACACTCCAGAGCATGTCAACACTTTGCTGCCAGCTACTCCAAAGGTGATGAGAGAGGAGGAAAGGTTGGCTCCTGCCCTCCTCCTTACTGAGAACCTTCCCTTACTCCCCACCTCTCTCCATGCCCTTTAAGAAGCACTCCTTCTCCTATCTCCTTACTCACCCGAGTGTTGTTCCTCTCTGCCTTCAGCTCTGAGATCTCCTCCTCTCTCTCTAGCAACTGCTCCCGACACAGGTTCAACTCCTTAGTGAGAGCGGCGAACTCCTGTAAAAAGGAAGAGCGTGTGTAAGAGATGCTGGCAGAGTAGAAAGAAAGAGTGTGACAGCGATTCCAATAGACAGCCTTACATAAGTGTAGATTTCAGGAACACTCATCTCATACCCACGTAGCTGCTGAGTGTGGGTTGCAGTAATCTTTCTGCCTACAGATTCTCCCTCAGTCTGTGCAATATATAATTTGTTTGATGACCAAACGCAGACCTCCGTTATTTAATTTTTTTTTAATTATAAATATTTGGAAGTAAAATATATATGTGTGTCTGCCCTGCTTGAAAGTACTAAATAAAAACGGCGTTTAAAAGAAACTCGTGCATGGGGAAAAAAGTGAATTTTCTGCCAATTGCAAGAAGGTGAGGAAGGGATCTGAGAGCGAGATACAAGACCATTCTGAGCACACAGCCTGCTTTGTGTAACGTGGGTCCCAGAAGGCCCCCGGGGGAGTTGGTGAAAGGTTTGCAGAGACCCCTGTGAGCACACTGCTTGCTTTGTGTAACCTGGGACTTGCTAAGGTTCACAGTGTTTTCCTTTTCATTCCATATTTTGGGAGAGGAGGGGCAACAAACATTTTGCATAAATGTAGGACATATGCCTCTGTGCGAGCACATTAACATGTACTTTGGATTCTGGTTTCCTGGTAATTATTTGTGTTGTATTTTAGGTTTGCTGTGCAGTTGAATGTAGCACATATAGCAGGATTGCCATGTATGTGCATGGAGGACAGCGCAGCTAACAGCAATACAGTATGGGAAGTGTGCATTCAGACAGTAGGCAGGATTCACATTCACAATTCCCCTTCCGCTGTCGTCTTTTCACCGAATCCATGACAATCATGTTAATTTTCCGGACATTTGTCCAACCCCAACTAGATTGTAAGCTCCTTGGGGCAAGAATCTTATTGTCTCGGTATTTCTGACCATATATGTACTCTTGTCATACAATGTTATTGTCCTCCCTCTCACATTGTACTGCAGAAAATGTTAGCGCCATACAAAGAAAAGATAATAATAGTGCTGCCGGCCCTTCTTGCAGCTGCATTGGCGCCTTTATAAGTTTGTGATGCAGTTTTGTCTGCCTCCCACTGCAGAGGCCAGCACCTTCATGCTAAGGTCCACCTCTCTCTATACACACACACAGGTTTTAATCCAAAGTTTTTTAAATGTGCATTCATTCTTAAAAGCAAATGTTAAACTAGGAGTGGGCAACTCCAGTCCTCAAGGGCCACCATGAGGTCAGGTTTTCAGGATATCCCTGCTTCAGCACAGGTGGCTCCATTGAAGACTGTGCTGAAGCTGGGACTGGTTGAGCCACCAGTGCTGAAGCTGGGATATCCTTAACACCTGACCTGTTGGTGGCACCATGGGGACTAGGGTTGCCACACCCCTGTGTTAAACCCACTCGCCCATGTCCAGTGCAATGTATAAAATCCCTCACACCACTTTCTATCCTGTACATAAAGAATGAAAGAAAGGAATTCTGAATTCATTCAATACAAACTTTATTTATACGTCAAGTGAGGTGACGACGACAATAAAAAGTAGGTGTGTTTATTACGGAGAGTGAACAGCAGAGGATTGCTCCATAAACCCCAGTAGTTCTTATGCCATTAAACCAGCCATTCATGACTCTCTATTAGTATGATCATGCCGTGTGGTTTGTTTTATAACTTAAGTGTAAAAATACTTATGGGCCACGTCGCTCCTGTAACCCTTCAATGTACCACCCACGGAATCTAAATTAACTACACTGTGCTCTTAAATCAACTTAGAGGGTGTATTAAACTATAATCATGTTCTGCAAGTCATCCTATAAACTAGTACTCAAGCCAGATTAAATATATTAACCTTTAAAATAATTAATATTTTTTTTTTGCGTAGGACGTATAAGATATTTTAAAATCAGAATAGTCGAGTTGTAATAGCTTCACAAAATAATGTGTTTTAATGCTTTTAGTATTACCTACAACTGTTAAAGGATATGTTATATACAGAACTGTGATATGTTTGTTGTTTAATGGTAATGTTTAATGGTAAATCCAAAATGGAGTCTGGGTTGTAACTTTTGCCATGCATGAGGGAGACCCTTCTTTTCGCGTAACATATACCTTCGAGCATACTTAAACCATGTCTTTAGTTTCCTAAATAAAAACATGGAAAACAAAAACTACAACAATTAACATTTATATATATATAAAAAAAATTACATTATCATTATAATTAGGAGCAGCTTTCAACTCCTCAGTGTTCAAAGTCAAAGATCTTGAGACAATGTGAATATGATATATGTTGCTTGCTGGGCAGATTACTTGTTCTAGATACTATAATTTTAGGTATAGAAATTTAGGTAATGGTGACAGACACCATAGCAATCCAAGCTGGTGAAAAGTATATACTGTATACATAGGATGACCAGATTTACAAAAGTAAAAACCGGGACACATGAATTTTTTTTTTATAAAACAAATGATATCACCAACTGCGCCCCTTCTCCTTTGTCTCTCTACCCCGCTCTGTCCCCCCTTCTTTCACACACACCCCTTTCTCTCACCCTCCCCCCATATCCCTCTATTCTCGTTCTCCCCACCCTTACATTCTCATTCCACCCTTCCCTGTCTCTCTCTCCCCCATTCTCTCTCTTTCCCCCCCTCCCCCCATTCTATCTCCCCCATTCTCTCTCTCTCTCCCTCCCCTCATTCTCCCTCTCCCCCCATTCTCTCTCCCCCCTCTCTCTCCTCCCCTCTCTCACCTCCCCTCTCTCTCTTCCCCCCTCTCTCTCTCCCCACATTCTCTCGCTCTCTCTCCCAATTCTCTCCCTCTCTCCCCCATTCTCTCCCCCCCTCCCCTCCCTCTCTCCCCCCCTCTCATTCTGTGTCTCTCCTCCATTTTCTGTCTCTCTCCCCCCCATTCTGTCTCTCTCTCTCTCCCCCCCCGCATTCTCTGTGTGTCTCTTTTCCCCCCATTCTCTGTGCCTTTCCCCCCCATTCTCTGTCTCTTTTTCTCCCATCCATTCTGTCTCTCTCCCTCCCCCCATTCTCTGTCTCTCTCTCTCTCCCCATTCTTTGTCTCTATCTTTCTCCCCCATTCGTTGTCTCTCTCCCCTCCCCCATTCTCTGTCTCTCCATTTTCTGTTTCTCTCCCCCCCATTCTCTCTGTCTCTCTTCTCCCCTCCATTCTCTGTCTCAATCCCCCCATTCTCTGTGTCTCCCCCCGCCCATTCTCTCTCCCCTCCATTCTCTGTCTCAATCCCCCCAGTCTCTGTGTCTTCCCCATTCTCTGTGTTTCCCCCCCATTCTCTCTCTACCCACATTCTCTCGCTCTCTCCCCCCCATTCTCTCCCTCTCCCCCATTCTCTCCCTCCCTCTCCTCTCCCCCATTCTGTGTCTCCTCCATTTTCTGTCTCTCTCCCCCCCATTCTCTGTCTCTCTCTCCCCCCCCCATTCTCTGTCTGTCTCTCTCCCCCCATTCTCTGTCTCTCTCTCTCTCCCCTCTCCCATTCTCTGTCTCTCCTCCATTTTCTGTCTCTCCTCCATTTTCTGTCTCTCTTCCCCCCATTCTCTGTCTCTCTCTCCCCCCTATTCTCTGTCTGTCTCTCTCCCCCCCCATTCCCTGTCTCTCTCTCTCCCCTCCCTCATTCTCTGTCTCTACCTCTCCCCTCCATTCTGTCTCTCTCCCCCGTTCTCTGTCTCCCTCCCTCCATTCTCCCTCTTCCCCAATTCTGTGAAACCCCCCATTCTCTCTCTCACCTCCCCCCCATTCTCTCCTCCCCCATTCTCTCTCTCTCCCATCCATTCTCCCTCTTCCCCCATTCTCTCTCTCTCCTTCCCCATTCTCTCTCTCTCCCATCCATTCTCCCTCTTCCCCCATTCTCTCTCTCTCTCCTCCCCATTCTCTCTCTCTCCACCCCCATGCTCTCTTCCCATTCTCTCTCTCTCTCCCACCATTCTGTCCCCCCTCCCTTCCCCTCATTCCCTCTCTCTCCCATTCTCTCTCCCCCCCATTCTGTCCCCCCTCCCTTCCCCTCATTCCCTCTCTCTGCCATTCTCTCTCCCCCCATTCTCTCTCCCCCCCCATTCTCATCTCTCTCTCCCCTCCATTCTCTGTCTGTCTCTCTCTACCCCACCCCATTCTGTGTGTCTCTCTCTCCCCCATTCTTTGTCTCTCTCTCCCCATTCTCTGTCTCTCTCCCCTCCATTCTGTCTCTCTCTCTCCCCCCCCCCCTTTCTCTGTCTCTCCTCCATTTTCTGTCTCTTTCCCCTCCATTCTCAGTCTCTCTTCCCCATTCTCTGTCTCCCCCCCATTCTGTCTCTCCCCCCCCCATTCTTTGTGTCTCTCTCTCCCCCCCCACGCTCTGTGCCGCTCTTCCCATTCCCTCTCTGCCTCTCCTCATGCTGTGCCTGTGTGTCTCTCTCTCTGCCTCTCCTCATGCTGTGCCTGTGTGTCTCTCTCTCTGCCTCTCCTCATGCTGTGCCTGTGTCTCTCTCTCTCTCTGCCTCTCCTCATGCTGTGCCTGTGTGTCTCTCTCTCTGCCTCTCCTCATTCTGTGCCTGTGTCTCTCTCTCTCTGCCTCTCCTCATGCTGTGCCTGTGTGTCTCTCTCTCTGCCTCTCCTCATGCTGTGCCTGTGTGTGTGTGTGTCTCTCTCTCTCTGCCTCCTCATGTTGTACCTGTGTGTGTCTCTCTCTCTCTGCCTCTCCTCATGCTGTGCCTATGTGTGTCTCTCTCTCTCTCTGCCTCTCCTCATGCTGTGCCTGTGTGTGTCTCTCTCTCTCTGCCTCTCCTCATGCTGTGCCTGTGTGTGTCTCTCTCTCTCTGCCTCTCCTCATGCTGTGCCTGTGTGTGTCTCTCTCTCTGCCTCCTCATGCTGTACCTGTGTGTGTCTCTCTCTCTCTGCCTCTCCTCATGCTGTGCCTATGTGTGTCTCTCTCTCTCTCTGCCTCTCCTCATGCTGTGCCTGTGTGTGTCTCTCTCTCTCTGCCTCTCCTCATGCTGTGCCTGTGTGTGTCTCTCTCTCTCTGCCTCTCCTCATGCTGTGCCTGTGTGTCTCTCTCTCTCTGCCTCTCCTCATGCTGTGCCTGTGTGTGTCTCTCTCTCTCTGCCTCTCCTCATGCTGCGCCTGTGTGTGTCTCTCTCTCTCTCTGTCTCTCCTCATGCTGTGCCTGTGTGTCTCTCTCTCTCTCTCTCTGCCTCTCCTCATGCTGCGCCTGTGTCTCTCTCTCTGCCTCTCCTCATGCTGTGCCTGTGTGTCTCTCTCTCTGCCTCTCCTCATGCTGTGCCTGTGTGTGTCTCTCTCTCTCTGCCTCCTCATGCTGTACCTGTGTGTGTCTCTCTCTCTGCCTCTCCTCATGCTGTGCCTGTGTCTCTCTCTCTCTCTCTGCCTCCTCATGCTGTACCTGTGTGTGTCTCTCTCTCTGCCTCTCCTCATGCTGTGCCTGTGTGTCTCTCTCTCTGCCTCTCCTCATGCTGTGCCTGTGTGTCTCTCTCTCTCTCTGCCTCCTCATGCTGTACCTGTGTGTGTCTCTCTCTCTGCCTCTCCTCATGCTGTGCCTGTGTGTCTCTCTCTCTCTGCCTCTCCTCATGCTGTGCCTGTGTGTCTCTCTCTCTGCCTCTCCTCATGCTGTGCATGTGTGTCTCTCTCTCTGCCTCTCCTCATGCTGTGCCTGTGTGTGTCTCTCTCTCTGCCTCTCCTCATGCTGCGCCTGTGTGTCTCTCTCTCTGCCTCTCCTCATGCTGTGCCTGTGTGTCTCTCTCTCTCTGCCTCTCCTCATGCTGTGCCTATGTGTCTCTCTCTCTCTCTGCCTCTCCTCATGCTGTGCCTGTGTCTCTCTCTCTCTCTCTGCCTCCTCATGCTGTACCTGTGAGTGTCTCTCTCTCTGCCTCTCCTCATGCTGTACCTGTGTGTCTCTCTCTCTCTGCCTCTCCTCATGCTGTACCTGTGTGTGTCTCTCTCTCTGCCTCTCCTCATGCTGTGCCTGTGTGTCTCTCTCTCTGCCTCTCCTCATGCTGTGCCTGTGTCTCTCTCTCTCTCTGCCTCTCCTCATGCTGTGCCTGTGTCTCTCTCTCTCTGCCTCTCCTCATGCTGTGCCTGTGTGTCTCTCTCTCTCTCTCTCCTCATGCTGTGCTGTGCTTCTCTGTCCCCCCATTGTGTGAATGAGTGTGTCCCATTCTGGACCATACCTGCATGGGTGGGGGAAGCCATCTTGAGCCCTGGCAACAGACACCGGAAGTTCTCACTGACACTTCCGGGTCTCACTGCTGGGCTCCGCAGTTCAGACCCGGCCCCTGCTCTCCTCCATGCATTGTCTGCTCTCTGCTGCCCCCCCTGCTCTGATGGTCAAAAGCGGAACAGCCACAAAAAAAACGGAACATTTTACAGAATGCAGGGCAGCCGGGCAAAGACTAAAAAAACGGGTAGAGACTAAAAAACCGGGACAGAGGTTAAAAAAACGGGACTGTCCCGGCTAAACCGGGACACCTGGTCACCTTATGTATACACACACACATATTACATAAGATTGAAGCAGGGGGTCTTCTGAACTGAACCCCATTAATTTCAGCTCTGGGCACCCCCTGCTTCTTGAGATACTTACCTCCATAGGGGGTGCCGGTATCTCTCTGCTTTTTAAAGCTCACGCGTCAGGTGGATCAATAGGAAGCCGCAGCAGATGACATCACGCTTTCTATTGGCCCGCAGGGTGTGGGGGCTTTGAAAAGCGGCTATTATGTGATCCCTACTAGAGAGTCGGAGCGGCTATCAGCACCCCCTACAGAGGTAAGTATCTCCGGAAGCAGGGGGGCCCCAGAGCTGAAATTAATGAGGGTCAGCTCCGGAGGCCCCCTTCAACCCTATGTTAAATAATAATAATAATTTGCCCGCTTGGATTGCCTTTTTAAAGTACAGCAAAGGTAAAGAACCCAGGGGTGTATTTTGCTTAGTGCGGTGTACTGTTTTTGTCACTTTATGTACCCACCATTACCTAATTGTGTGCCTGGTTTGCAACCACTACAATGCAGAATCAGTGACCAAGTTCAAACTCATGAGTCCAATAGTATGAAAGAGCGGCCTTTGAGTGGATCCACTGATTCTGTACGTACTTATCCCAGGCTTAGCAGTACATGCAGACAAATGCTCTAGGGAAACCTATGTAATGACGTGAACTGGCAGTTAAAAAGTAACATGCCCACTGGGTGCTCATTTGCATGTCACTACACTACCCAGAATCAGCAGCTTAACCGCTGTATGACGTGTTAGTGGGGTGAATAAAGCAGGTTTGGGAACTTTGTGAGAGCTATGCAGACACACGCATGAGTGCTCATTCTGTGAAATTAGTCAGCTATTTCTTAAAAATCCTACACGCAGTCATTCAAAATGAATTAAAGAGCTCTTACTGCACAGGGCATTGCAGTTCCCCTAAAAGGAATGGTGAACTGCAAGCAAAATCATTATAATTCAGTGCACATAAAATGCAGACCTAATCTTCCCACATAGTCCATGAAGTCCTGATACGCAAACTACCAAGCCAATCCAACCAGTGGCAGCACATTCACTCCTTTGGTGGCAGAAGGATCATACATTGTGTCTCTCAACAAGCAGTGGCTACAAAATTGCTGTGTTCATCAAAAGCAAAAAAGGAGCCTATCGTGTGAATTAAAAAAAATGCCCAACCCATGGACTCAGAAAATATTACTGGGGTTCATCCAATACCAGCTCTAAACCTTATGAAGTCACCAATCATTGGAAAGTGCTCCAGTTTTGGTTCTGGTTTGGTTCATGATGATAACCTGCAGGGTGCCGATTTTAAGTTGTACTTGGTCTAAGAAGAAGGAATTGTAGAGAGGTTGAAGAGATACTCAGTACAATTTTACAAGGCACCCTGTCCACTTGAATAGAAAAGTTAATTCTTCACTTCCACTATTACCGATTAGGAAAAAGTGTTTTGCAAATATAATTTTTTGTTGATGGTTGAACTAAACTCAACATGGCTAAAACAGAGCTCCTCATACATCCTCCCAAACCTGGCCCTACTACCTTCTTCCACATTACTGTTGGAACTACGATCATCCACCCTGTAGCCCAAGCACGCTGCCTAGGGGTCACACTCGACTCCTCTCTCACATTCGCCCCTCACATTCAAAACATTTCTAAAACTTGTCGCTTTTTCCTCCGCAATATAACAAAGATACGCCCTTTCCTCTGTTGCTCGACTGCTAAAACTCTGACTCAGGCCCTCATTCTCTCCCGTCTTGATTACTGTAACCTCCTGCTGTCCGGCCTTCCTGCCTCTCACCCGTCTCCCCTACAATCTATCCTAAATGCTGCTGCCAGAATCACTCTACTCTTTCCTGGATCTGTCTCAGCATCTCCCCTCCTGAAATCCCTCTCCTGGCTTCCAATCAAATCCCGCATCTCACACTCCATTCTCCTCCTCACTTTTAAAGCTTTACACTCTTCTGCCCCTCCTTACATCTCAGCCCTAATTTCTCGCTATGCACCACCCCGACTCTTGCGTTCTGCTCAAGGATGTCTTCTTTCTAACCCCTTTTTATCTAAAGCCCTCTCCCGCCTTAAACCTTTTTCACTGACTGCCCCACACCTCTGGAATGCCCTTCCCCTCAGTACCCGACTAGCACCCTCTCTATCCACCTTTAAGACCCACCTTAAGACACACTTGCTTAAAGAAGCATACGAATAGCACTGGATAATCATGGACACATGACACATAAAGCTTGGCCCCCTGCAGACGCACTTACCAGAACTCCCTCCTCCTGTCTCTGTACGTTCTCCCTACCTACCAATTAGATTGTAAGCTCCTTGGGGCAGGGACTCCTCTTCCTTAATGTTATGTTTGTCTAAAGCACTTATTCCCATGATCTGTTATTTATATTATCTGTTATTTATTCGATTACCACATGTATTACTACTGTGAAGCGCTATGTACATTAATGACGCTATATAAATAAAGACATACAATACAATACAATACAACTAATATTAGTGATGTCTCCACTTGGGCATTAGTGTTTCATTGCCACAATTTAGCTAAAAGGATGATAGTGATGGCTCGCAAGTTCTTTCAAATAGACAGAAATGTACTTAAGCAGCAATCCCACCATTTATACGCCTTTTTTTACTGGTGTTACTTGCTGTTTTTTAAAGTGAATTTGTAAATAGTTACCCAATAGGAAGCCGCAATTGATTGTATTGTGGCTTACTATTAGCCCGCGGCACCCGTGAGACCCATATGAGGTGTAGTTGAGGGTACATGCAGGAAGACTGAGATGTTCTAACCTGTGGCAGGGCGATGTTTAGCTGCCTCTGCAGAGACTCCTTTTCATGGCCCAGTTCCCGCAGGCGTAACTGAGCTGTCGCCAGACTGTCCTGAGTCTCTCGGAGAGTTTCCAACAATCGTTCCCGCTCGTTTAGCATGTTCACCATCAGCTGCTCAAAGTTGGCATCATCAGAGCTGTAGGTAGAGCCCCGACGGTTGTCCTCATTGATGGTGGGCATCACTTCGCACATCATCTTGCCAGCCACACGTCAGGAAAGGTCCACCAGAAGAGAAGGCACCAGGGGCAACCAAGGTCAACAGACGATAAGAGATCCACTCAAGGCAAACAGGAATGTAGCAGGGAGATACAAGGAGTGGATCTCGTCAACGTCAGAGGGGAAAATAAGTAAGGCCAATCATTAAGATGAGAGCACAGTCGAATAGCCAACGTAGAGCATCATAGCATGTCTCCAACACAGCCAGAATAGTTTCCAAATGGGTCAGTCAATGTTGATTTAAGAATTAGCTGAAAAGACCACGGTGATGTTTCTCCCAGGACAGCCAGAGACCATTTGGAGAGCTCAAACTGAGCATCTAACACCTGAAGCACAGACAAGAAACTTTGTAAATATACTGGAGTGCATAATATATTAATCTCTTTCAACATTAATAATGGTCTTGTGATTAGCAAGTCAACTTTAGGAAAACATTTATTTTTTTTGCTTTTATCATCTTGTCATGGTTATATTGTTACTATGTACAAAAAAAAAAAACAAATACCAACCTGACAAAACAGGTAGAATCATTATAAGGTGTCAAAATCATATGAGGCCCATAAAAAAATGCTATTAAAAAAAAAAGTGTCACAGGGAAGATTTGGGGGAAATTGTATTTACTTGCAGAACCAAAAAAAAGAAAATACATGTTGGTCCCACAAAGAACATTAATAAGGGTGGTAAAACAGTGCCACATGTTTGCTAATCTTACTGCATGTATTTCAACACAAGTGCCAACGTGATACTCGAGCCTGGGAATTACTACAATTAGCACCCCACCTTGATTCATCTCAGTTCAGAAGGCCGTTGAGTGGGTTCCTCCTAGCCTCACCCCAAGTTACTCCCTGTGTAACAAAAGATGAGAGACTTGCACAACCTTCCACTATGGAAATCGTCAGTACTTACCCAGTAGGTTTCATTAGAAATACAATATGTATATATATTTTTGGCAGCAGAATAAATAAAAATGGGATGAGTTGTACAGAAATGAAATACAAGTACAATTATTTAGGAATTAATGGTACGTCATTTAACAAAACAAACCAATAATTCCAACCCTATTTATGATATCCTAAAATATTTACAATTGCTAACCTGTTTGCATTTCAAAAAGCATCTAGTTATCATATGTCTGTTTAATTTCAATAATTATACAGGAAACAGGACAAGGGCACTGAAATCTGGGATTTTTTTTTTATCAACGGCAGCAGTTTTTGATAAAATATAATGAAAATAAAATGAGTTCATAAAAATTGCGCCTGAAAATGTAAAAGGAAAATAGCCTAGGTAGTGTTAACACTTCTTGGGATAACATATACTGTAGTTTACAGTATACAGTACATGCTTTTGAACCTTACTGGAATTCTCTCTCTCTCTCTATAAGTTATGTACGGCTAAAGCACATTTGTTCATAGTAGTTATTTGTAAAAAGTGTTAGCAGAGCAATTCGTGGTTACACCTGTAGTTATGCAACTGTTCTTCAGACATATTAGGAGTCAGACAGACAGGCACACACATACACACACACACAGACAGACAGGCACACACATACACACACACAGACAGACAGGCACACACATACACACACACACAGACAGACAGGCACTCATGCGCTCAGGCACACACACACATACACACACACAGACAGGCACTCAGGCACACACATACACACAGACAGGCATTCACGCACTCAGGCACACACATACACACACACACACACACAGGCAGGCACTCACGCTGCTTTCCCCCCCACACTCTCCTCCCCGCTCCCCGAAGCCTCCCCTCCTCATTGGCTCACAGCCACACCACGTAACGCGTCGACGCTTGGGATTACAATTCTCTTGAATCCCCTGGCGGCTGACGCATCACAGCGTGTAGTGAGCTGTGCCGTGAGGGGGGACCGGGACCGGCTCGGGAGGATTCCCCTGCTGGTGGGGAACGCTCGTGTGGCCGCCCGCGCCACTGGGCGCAGCGGGTCCCAGCCCTTAGCCAGGTCCTGAAGTCCCCCCAACAGGTCAGGTTTTAAGAATATCCTAGCTTCAGCACAGGTCTTCGACTGAGTCACCTGTGCAGAAGCAGGGATATCCTGAAAACCTGGCCTGTTGGGGGGTCTTGAGGATTGTAGTTGAGTGCCACTGTGCTATATGGTTTAAAGGGCACAGTGGCTAGGGTTGCCAGGTGTCCAGTATTAAACTGAACTGTCCAGTAAAAAGAGGTGAGAAGTAATGCTGCACATGTATGTGTATACCGGTATTACCTCTCTGGACACAGTGACCTGACTGGCTTGGGCGGCCAAGGATTTCCCAGAGCAGGGAGAGAGCAGGGCTATTGCTAGGCGGCTTCCTCCGGCCTGATTGGCAGGTACTGGATAATGCAGCCAATCAGGAGGAGGTGTCAGGAGCCTGTGGGTAAGGCCAAGGAGGAAACGGCATGGAGAGGAGTGTGTGTGTGTGTGTGTGTGTGTGTGTGTGTGTGTGTGTGTGTGTGTGTGTGTGTGTGTGTGTGTGTGTGTGTGTGTGTGTGTGTCTCGAGCCCGTTGCACCTTTCACCATTGTGCCCAATATTTTTGGAGAACCCACCTGACAACCCTAGGCACATCAGCAATGGGATGTTGAGATATTTCTAGGAATTGCATTGTTAAATATTGTCTGCCACCACACATTATGTTACAGGACGTCGCTTGCAGACTTCTTGTCACAGAAAGACGACAACATTGCAATACATGGTTGCACTTGGTTGCCTGGATCTGGCTGGAAGTATACTATTTATTATATACTGCACTTTCGGAGAGGTAATAAATCTCTTCCGTTAAAGACACTACCCAAGCCTACGTTATATTTCTGTATACTGTATGTCACCCCGATCCCAATGTATACATTTTATCTATGCTTTTAACAGCTGCTTTAATTGCCGTAAAGGTTCCAAGTCTTAACCAATTGGAGATGGCGATGGAATTCCCGGTTCTGAATATTCTGAACAAAGCAGGTTAAGAGAGAGAGAGAGAGGAAAAAACGGAAACCTCAAGTTAAAGAAAAGAGCTATTTCTTAAATGGAACATTAGATATTGAGCCTTCATCTGAACAATTTCATCTTCATCCTTCTCCTTGGCCATCGAAAAGCTCCATAGCATCCTGTCAATCATGATTTATCAGCAGTCAATGGGAATAAGTTGTGTATCCTTTATCACTTATGCATGCAATGGAAGGGATGATAAATGTGCTTTCAGGCAAAAAATATTTATCATCATCATCATTATAATCCAAGTCTGAATGATCAAATGGGAGGAGACATTGTAATATAGTAAACACTTGTTAACCTACATGACCAGGAGACAATGGGACCCTTTTGAAATGTTTCACTCTGAGAAGGTGGATAACTACTACAGGAGTCTACAAGAAATTAAACACAGAAATGCTATTCTGCAGGAGGGGTCAACTCCAGTCTTCAAGGGCCACCAACAGGCCCTGAAGACCATGAGCAGCTAGGAGTTGTTAGCCATACAAAGGGTGTCTTTAGAGAAGGGGTGGCCAACTCCAGTCCTCAAGGGCCACCAACAGGTCAGGGTTTCAGGATCTCCCTGCTTTAGTACAGGCGGTTCAATCTGTGGCTCAGTCTTCGAGTCGAAGACTGAGCTACTGATTGAGCCGCCTGTGCTGAAGCAGGGATATCATCAAAACCTGACCTGTTGGTGGCCCTTGAAGACTGGAGATGGCCACCCCTGCCCTACTGTATAAGAGGAATATGCACACACAAAAAATATCCAGGGTCAGAGACAACTCAAAACAGATTTCAGTTTTTAGACAAGTCATTGAATATCTGAACACATTACACACAGAATCCTAACCCCATGTATGTAATTGCGGCAGTGAGCACATCCTTCTTTACATTACTATTTTTGCATTAAACAATATCTGTCTGGCTTTCATGCCCTTCTCCCCCTGTGGATCTTGTGGCGCGTTGTATATACTGCAGACAGGCCTAGTACTCTACTCAGCTAATTGAAACTTGCCTCTTCGAATGACTAAACATGGTGATTATCGCCAATATCGGAATCCAAAAATGCGACAGGTCTTCTTTTGAAGCCATTTCTTTATTAGGGAATGATAAAGCATTCTCCAATATAATTAACGCCTCACCAATGCCGCCGTTCTAATTACTGTAATTGTTAATTAGAGATGTTCAAAGTTCTTAGCTTGCCACACAGAGAGAGAATTAGGGCAGGATTTCAAACGCCCCCAGATAGTGCTGCCAGCTTCCAGCCCTGTAGCCTGCCTCTCCCTTATCTGAGAGTGAAGATACCCCACAGTTAGAGAAATAACATTACACCTGTCTTGCCTTGCAGTGGTAAATGATACAGCATCATTCTAAAAAGCAGCTATGAAATATAGATGAGGCCTTCTACATTGGTTGTTACAGAATGGTATGTTGAGATGTAGGGCTCTATTCAAACGACACGGGTCAACCCTTAAGGTTGGAGGAAAGGAGATTTCACCAGCAACAAAGGAAAGGGGTTATTTTCAGTAAGGGCAGTTAAAATGTGGAATTCATTACCCATGGAGACTGTGATGGCAGATACAATAGATATCTTCAAAAAGAAAGTTAGACATCTTTCTAGAAAAGAAAGGTATACAGCAGGGCTGTCAAACTCATGGCCCACGAGACGACAGGGGGGAGAGCTGGGACAGGAGTCCTGTGCGCATTCACTGTGGGTCGTCCGGAGAGTGTCTGAAGTTGTTGCCGGGGCTGCCTCTACCTTCGCTGGTGCGCAGCGCACCCGCCTCCTCTTCCTCATCTCGCCCCTTGCTGTGTGCTTCCGCCTCCTCCCCCGCTGCTGCGTGCCTCCTCCTCCCCCCTCCTCCCCCCTGCTGCGTGACTCCTCCTCCTCCCCTGCTGCTGCGCGCCCCATCCTCCCTCCCCGCTGCTGCGCGCCTCTGCCTCTCCCCCGCTACTGCGCGCTTCCTCCTCCTCTCCCCCACTGCTGCACGCCGCCTCCTCCTCCTCTCCCCCGCTGCTGCGCACCGCCTCCTCCTCTCCCCCGCTGCTGTGTACCTCCTCTTCTCCCCCCGCTGCTTTGGGCCTCCTCTTCTCCCCCGCCCTTGCTATGGGCCTCCTCCCCCTGCTTCTGCACGCCTCCTCCTCTCACCCTTGCTGCATGCCTTCTCCTTCTCTCCCCCGCTGCTGCATGCCTCCTCCTTTCCTCCCATTGCTGCGTGCATCCTCCTCTCCCCCTGCTGCTGCGGGCCTCCTCCTCTTCCTCCACTCCCCCTGCTGCTGCGGGCCTCCTCCTCTTCCTCCACTCCCCCTGCTGCTGCGCGTCTCCTCATCTCCCCCTGCTGCTGCAGGCCTCCTCCTCTTCCTCCTCTCCCCCTGCTGCTGCAGGCCTCCTCTTCCTCCTCTCCCCCTGCTGCTGCGCACCTCCTCCTCCTCTCCCCCTGGTGCTGCGGGCCTCCTCCTCTCTCCCTGCTGCTGTGGGTCTCCTCCTCTCCCCCTGCTGCTGCAGGCCTCCTCTCCCCCTGCTGCTGCGGGCCTCCTCCTCCTTTCCCCCTGCTGCTGCGGCCTCCTCCTCCTCTCCCCCTGCTGCTAAAGGCCTCCTCCTCCTCTCCCCCTGCTGCTAAAGGCCTCCTCATCCTCCTCTCCCCCTGCTGCTACAGGCCTCCTCCTCCTCTCCACCTGCTACTGCGGGTCTCCTCCTCTCCCCCTGCTGCTGCGGGCTTCCTCCTCTCCCCCTGATGGGGAGAGAGAGAGAAGGGAGAGTGAGAGAGGGAGAGAAGGGATGGGAGAGAGAAGGAGCGAAGGGATGGGAGAGATTGAGAGAGGGAGAGAAGGTATTGGGGAGAGAGAAGGGATGGAGGAGAGAGAGAAGGGATGGGGAGAGAGATAGAGAAGGGATGGGGAGAGAGAGAGAGGGATGGGAGTGAGAGAGAGAGAGAGAATGGATGGGGGAGATAGAGAAGGGCTGGGAGAGAGAGACGATAGGAGAGAGGGTATGGGAGAGATAGTATGGGGGAGAGAGAGAGGGAGTTGGGGGACTGAGGGAGAGAGAGAGTGGGTGGGGGGGAGAGACAGAGGGAAGGGATGGGGGGAGAGATAGAGGGAAGGGAGAGAGATAGATAGAGAGAAAGGGGGGATGGGGAGGGAGAGAGAGAGAGTGGGGGATGGGAGAGAGAGAGAGAGAAGGGGTGGGACAGAGAGAGAAGGGATGGGAGAGAGAGGGAGGGACGGGGAGAGGGGGAGAGAGGGACGGAGAGACAAAGAAGGGATAGGAGAGAGAGAAGGGATGGGGGTGGGAGAGGTGATGGGTGAGAGGGGCGACGGAAGAGAGAGGGGATGGGTCAGAGACAGAGAAAGAGGGATGGGTCAGAGACAGAGAGAGAGATGGGGATGGGTGAGAGAGAGATGGGGATGGGTGAGAGAGAGAGTGGGATGGATGAGAGAGAGAGGGATGGGTGAGAGAGGGATGGGTGAGAGAGAGGGATGGATGAGAGAGGGGGATGGGCGAGAGAGAGAGAGGGATGGGCGATAGAGAGAGAGGGATGGGCGAGAGAGAGGGATGGATGAGAGAGAGAGGGATGGGTGAGGAGAAAGAGGGATTTATTTATTTATTAAATATTTTACCAGGAAGTAATACATTGAGAGTTACCTCTCGTTTTCAAGTATGTCCTGGGCACAGAGTTAAGACAAATAATACATGGTTACAAATACAGTTACATAAATGAACAGAGTATACATTATATACAAGACATTGCATGCACAGTTAAAGAAAATATATATTATGGGCGTATGAAACAGTTACAGACCAGATTAGTCTCTGGTAGGTTGTTCCTGTTTTGGGGTGCACGGTAAGAGAAGGAGGAACGGCCGGATACTTTGTTGAGTCTTGGGACCATGAACAGTCTTTTTGAGTCTGATCTCAGGTGGTAAGTGCTGCATGTGGTAGGGGTGAGGAGCTTGTTCAGATAGCTGGGTAGCTTGCCCATAAAGAATTTGAAGGCAAGACAGGAAAGGTGAACTTTGCGCCTAGACTCGAGTGATGACCAATCTAGTTCTTTGAGCATTTCGCAGTGATGTGTGTTGTAGTTGCATTGGGGAACAAAACGACAAATTGAATTGTAGAGGGTGTCAAGTTTGCCAAGGTGGGTTTGAGGTGCCGAGCCATATACTATGTCTCCATAGTCAATTATTAGCATTAGCACCTGCTGTGCGATACGCTTTCTGACCAGGAGACTTAGGGAGGATTTGTTCCTGTAAAGTACCCCTAGTTTGGCATAGGTCTTGGTTGTCAGGGTATCAATGTGCATCCCGAATGTTAAGCGGGAGTCAAACCATAAGCCCAGGTATTTACCCAGGGATGGGTGAGAGAGAGAGGGATGGGTGAGAGAGAGAGAGGGATGGTTGAGAGAGAGAGAGAGAGAGAGAGAGAGAGAGAGAGAGGGATGGGTGAGAGAGAGAGGGATGGTTGAGAGAGAGAGAGGGGGATGGGTGAGAGAGAGAGGGATGGGTGAGAGAGGGGATGGGTCAGAGAAAGAGGGATAGGTGAGAGAGAGAGAGAGAGGGATGGGTGAGAGAGAGGGAGCAAGAAACAGACAGAGAGAGAATGGATGGGGAGAGAGAAGGGATGGGGAGAGAGAAGGGATGGGTGAGAGAGGGATGGATGAGAGAGGGATGGGGACAGAGTGGGAGATAGAGAGGGGATGTGGGAGGTGGGATGGGAGAGATACCAGTGACTTTATGTATTTTTAATAAGGAAAACACAAAGGGAAAAAAAATGTAGGCGTACTGTAGGTTATAGTGAGCATTTATTTAAAAAATTCTGGTGTGGCCCGATTCTTGCAGCCAGACGTAACAATTGGCCCCCAAGCTATTCTGAATTTGATGGGCCTAGTATACAGGGATAAACCAAATAAGTAAACATGGGTGGAATGGTGATCCAGGGAGTAATCCGATTGCCATTATTTGGAGTCAGGAAGGAATGCATTTTTCCCCTTACGAGGCATCATTGGATGATGCGTCACTGGGGTTTTTGGTTTGCCTTCCTCTGGGTTAAATGTACTGTAAATACAAATACAGGATAAGTACCTGTCGTCTAAATGTAACATAGGTGGACATACAGGACAGTATTTCTTTTTTCAACCTCATCTACTATGTAACTATGTAAATAACTATGTAGTCTATATCTGCCACAGCAGTCGTTTGAGCTGTTTTCAGCTGAAAATCTCCATTGAAGTCTATGGGGATTTTTAACCCAAAACGGCACAAATGGCAACTTCGTCAGACATAGAAGGACCCCCTAATTGTTCAAAATGCATGATATTCTGAATGACACTGCAACATGTTGGGATGTAGTTTAAAGTTCTAACAGCCGAAAACACTTTCACTTGAAACAATGAAAGTCTCCCTTTGAAGTGAGCATTTGCTAATGTCAAAATTGGAACGCCTCATTTTGGTGGTGGTTCCCTCTGAAAGAATAGCATCTGCTTAGTGTAATAGTCGCAGTGGTGGGCGAGTGTCTCTCCATATGAGCATTAGTACAGTAGGATAACGTCTGCAAGTGGGCAACGTTTCATGGCCATGATGGACTGGGCTGGTCCAAAACGTCGCCCACTTGGAAGAGATACTATTCCACCTGCCCACTTGGAGAGATGCTCACCCACCACTGGGACTGCTCCACTACTTGCATCTTATTCTTTCCGAGAGAACTGTGCTATGATGAGGCGTTCCAATTTGGGCATTTAGCAAACGCTACTTCAAAGTGAGACTTTCATTGTTTCAAGTGAAAGTGTTTCATTGAAAGACCTGAGAAAAAGGACAAACCTTTGTGTGATACTATTGTAGATATGCAAAAAAAAAATCCAACATAATAAGTTTCAATTACCTGGACTATTTGAGAGATTTATATATTTAACAAAAAGCACTTTAGAAATAAATAAAAACATTACATGGTTATAAACTACTGAGGGACAAACACGCCCCCTTGTTCTTTCATGTCTCTTTATATATATATATATATATATATATATATATATATATATATATATATATATATATACACACACACACACACACACACACACACAGTATATCAAATGGAAATATTACTGTATGCTCATTTGCATGACTTAGACAGGTCTGCAACCCCGCCTTTCACCATTATCACCCAGCACACAGCACTTCCACTGTAGCAAGGGATTCTGGGAAATGACATGCAAATGAGCACACAGTGCTAAAAACCATAAACATGGTTCCCTATAGGCTTAAGCTTGCTGCATGGTCACAGCTTTGAGCACAGCCAGGGTATAGATGCATAGCCAGCAAACCCACCCACAGACAGCTGTTTCGACCTTAATGGGTCTCCTCAGTGTGGGGTTGGTTATACCGGCTATGCAAAAAATGAAGCAAGGGATAGGTTTTACCATACTTAGTTAAGTTATGGTGGGTAAAAAAGTGACAAAAAACCTCCACAGTAAAGCATATAGCAAAGGCGGGGTTGCAGACCTGTCTAAGACATGCAAATGAGCATACAGTAATATTTCCATTTGCTATATGCTTTGCTGTAGAGGGTTTTTCTCACTTTTTTTACCCACCATAACTTAACTAAGTATATATATATCCAGATAGGTGAATTGGAAACCCTGGTTTTTTTTGTTTGTTTTTAAAAATAATGATAATGCGATACCATTGTGAATAATTACATTTTGTGAATGCTGATTCACTCTCTTTCCTGTTTTGTAAGATTTGGGGCATAGAGGGAAGAGGGGCTGGGAATGTCAGGCACCATGACATTAGTAGGCGTATGGTTCTGGTTTAGATACATGGGGTGCTATTGGGTTCCTTTTTTCTATTTTTGGAATTAATATCTTGCAGCGCCACTTGTTTAATATTTTGAGTCAGTACCTATTTATACTATTTCTTGGTTTACAAGGTTTTATGTTGCTTGTGAACAGGTTACCATCAGCCATAGCCAAGTACTATGTACTGTAAAATCTGCCCACATGCAATCCTAAGACTTTGCGGCCATAAACGAAATAAAGAAACTGCCCATAGCTGTGAAAAACATTGTATGATTGCCATGGAAAACCCTGGGTTGTTTCTACCTTGGGGACACTGAACAATGCTGTACCTTTGTGGACTAGAAAGAAGGGGTATATGTTTCTAGAGACGTGTCTGTTGTTGCACTTGTTATGTGTATCTATTGCAATTTCTGGGGTGTATATAACACTGCCAATAGACAAAAATATGGGAGATGGGAACCAGCACTCAAACGAGAGGAATTATTGAGTCAGAATAAGTCATTTACTATAGATAAACAATAACAATAGACACCCTACAAAGTGTATACAAACACACACAGATGAAGGGTGTGAGCTCAAAATGACCAAAGTAACACAGAAAAATAGAACAACGTATGGAAAATAGTAAAGCATATGAAAAGATGAATACTGTACTTAGATCAGCTCACACCATAACAATGGCTAAAAGACAAGGGCAAAAGAAAGAAAATGGGCAAAAAACATGCAGGGTTACTCAAACAGGATGGGTCACACTAGGTTAAGGCAAGCCCAAAAAAATCAAAAAGAGAGGGGAAAATAAGGGGGAGGGGGAAAGGACAATATTAAATCAAGGTAGACAACGTTTTGGGGACAACGCCGTCCTCATGCCTGTTCCCAACGGTTCTGAACCACCGCAGTACTTCCCTTGTAGGGTTGCCTGTATGAGAACCCAGTAGTAAGTAACCCAATATCACAAGGGGAATAAATTAAAGCCAAGATGTAGAAAAAAGTTGTAATAAAAAGCAAAAATGAAGCCATCCAACACCAGGAAACGTCCGTGAGAAATGCAGCCAACACAGTTGACATCTGGACAGTTGACATTCTCCTGCATTCTATTCATGTGAATGAAAATGAATACATGGTTACATGTACGTTAACCGGTTTCTCGCTATATTGAGAAACACTTCCGGAATACCAACTATTAATTGCCAATCACATCTATGCACTTAAGTCATTAAATCTATTAAACAGAACCCCATTCCAATTTGCAAAAATTAGCAAGGAAATCTCTGTTAAGTAATATTTTAAATGCATTGTCTCTAAAGACTAGGAGTTTTATGGGGCGGTAAGTATAGAGAGACAATCCCTGCACAGTGCAGTATTTCAAGTTTTTGGAGACAATGAGATATTTCCACCCCACTTATACAAATCGCTGCTTTGCTATATTTTGTGCTAGGTGGGCCTGCAAAGTGTTGTAGGCCTCTATTTCAGCACCAAAATGCTTAAGCTTCTCTTTTTCTCTGATCACGAACTCCGCTAATAACGCGTTTACTCACAACTCTGGTTCCCATACATTGGTACAAATAAATACATGGATAACAAGTATGGGCCATTTCACCAACCTAGTATGCACAAGCCAACCCATAATTCCTACATTTAGTCAACTCTGCAGTAAACTACTCCAAGACCAGTTGTCTGCTCTTTCAAAAGAAATATATGTACACATATACACAATATATATATATATATAAACACACAAAAAAGTTCAGGGCACTCTAAGTGGATAATGGGTAAGGGTAAAAAAAATAATCTTATCAGCCGGAGTGCAACCAGGATCACCATGCAGTAGCAATTATAGATAAAACAATAATCCAAAAAGTCCGCAGCACTCACTCAATGTGGTCAAATGCAAAAAGTTTTAATTAAACATCACAAGCATCAGGCCCGGGCCATAGAGGGGGGGAGCCGGGCTGAACCGCGCGGACGCTGAGGCTCACCTGCAGAAGCTGTGCGATTCCACGCACATACAGGCGAGCCAGCGTCCGCGATCGGAGGTGGGGGGAGACTGAGGGAGGCGGGGCAGTGATGTCGCTGGGCCAATCGCCCGCGACGCACTGACGTCGACGTCACGGCGCCGACGTCACGGCGCCGTGACGTTGACGCAGCCCCACTCTCATTGGAGGTTTTCAGCCGACAGCGCGCTGAAAAACAGCTTGGCGCTCGGCTGAAAACTCCAAAGCCTCCGCACGCCTGCGGACGCTCGCGCGAGCCCCCTCTCAAGGCATCCTCATTGAGGATGCAGGGGCTCAGCGCTGAGCGTCCGCACGCCTCAGCACGGCCTGTCCTTGTATGGACTCTGCCTCAGGGGTAAGTACAGGAAAAAAAACTGGAAAGTGACTTTCTTTCCACCTGTCACTTGAAACCCCTTACATACCTTCGGTACATCAATGACATCCTCCTGATTTGGACCTTTGAGAACTTCAATACGTTCCACCCGACCATCAACCTCAAACTCAACCATTCTCCTAGACACCACCATTACTATAAAAACCAACCAACTACAGACTTCTGTATACCGCAAACCTAAAGACAGAGCCAGCTATTTGAGGGACAACAGCTTCCATCCCACACACACTAAGCATGCAACCATCTACAGTCAAGCCACATGATACAACCGGATATGTTCCGAGACAGGAGACAGAGGCTAGCGGATTACAGCGTTGAGATCGGATTTCATAAACCGTGGATAGAACGACAGAATTGAAGACCAGCAAAACCACAAAGCTACCAGAACACCAAGAAGTGATCTCCTTGAATACAGACAGAAAGAGACAAGTGACAGGGTACATTTGGTAGTCACATATAACCCACACCTTGAAGCCCTACGCAAGATCGCCAGGGAACTATAACCCATTCTCCAGGAAAATACAAGACTGTTACAGGTCTTCTCTGAAACACCCTTATTATCATACAGACTGCCTCATAATCTCAAGAAAATGATGGTGAGGAGTAAAGTATTCAACAGTACAACTGAATGCGGGACAAGACCATGCCAGGACGCAAGATGCAAAACCTGCACAATGCTCCACACAGCGGGCACAATACAAATACCACACAGGAATCTGGAGTACAAAATCAGAGGAAGGTTCACCTGTTCCTCCAGCAATGTCGTGTACCTCATCATGTGCATGAAATGCCCAGGGGGCTGCTACAACATAGGTCAGACGGGACAGGGGCTAAACAAGAGAATGAATCTGCATCGCCACAGCATCACACACGGAACAAGAGACAGTCCTGTCGGCGTACATTTCAATGACTCTGGCCATAAGATGAACGATCTGAAGGTGGCCATACTCAAAGGTAATCTTAGAACTCCGAAAGAGAGATGGTTGCATGAATACAAATTTATGCAACTGTTCGGGACACTTAGCAGTGGCCTAAACCGAGACAGCAGCTTCATGAGTCACTACTCTTAAACAAGAGAACTCTCTTCTCATGAGTGCTAAAGGCTATGTCTATGCATACTGCGCTATATAAATGCACACACAGCTGTCTCTTACACATACATATATAGTACAATGTAATTATATCCATATATACTCTACCAATAGGGGCCACATAGTATCTACACACATTAATAGTAATGCAACACCCTCTTACATTTCTACACTTACCCACACCATTGGAATACACTCCCACACACACCTTTTGTAAAGCGCTGTATACACTGTGGACACTTTATACACACACACACACACACACACACACACACACACACACACACACACACACACACACCACTAACATTCAGGGACCATTTAACACCTTAAGTCATAAATCGCATACAGCACAGGGGGGGAGGGGGGGATAGGTTTCAGTCGGATACATTCCAAGATGCACTGTTTTTAAGTAAAACCCTTGCTTGCTTTATCCATTATAACACCGCCGGAAGAAGAGATCAGTGTATCTCGAAAGCTCGCACAAATAAAAGCATTTTGTTAGCCACAGAATGGTATAGTCTATTTATTTTTTATATATCTCAAAGGGGTGGTAAACGAGGAATTCTATGATCAACATATACACAGAGTCTTCTCCTGTAAAACACCCAGCAAGCGTATAACTTGTATAATAAAAACCTGGCTTCATCCAATAAATGCTCACCCATTATCAAAGGGGAGAATAAAAAAGCAAAACAAACCCCACTGATGTATAATGTAGGTGCAATACACTATATATATATATATATATATATATATATATATATATATATATATATATATACAGTGGTCGACAAATCACCAAAAAATCTACTCGCCGAACAAAAAAATCTACTCGCCACCTAGTACCACACGTGTGCTGCTTGGGCCAATAGGAGCTCGCCACGATGTTAAATCCACTCGCCCGGGGAGTGCAAATATATAGGTTTGTCGAACACTGTGTATATATATATATATATATATATATATATATATATATATATATATATATATATATATATATATACTGTATAATCCTTACATATTTGGCAAGTAGTACGCTTGAGATGCAATGCAGTCTTTCCCAATACAGCAACATTGTTGATGACTTCACACCCTTTCATCTTAAAACAAATAGCCACTTAAATGTGTTTGCATGCAAAATGTACAGCGTGAGACACAGCACAGCTGACTAATCATCAAAAACATGACAATGAGGAAAGGCAATGTTTGTGCCCGTGCCTCAGGGAGAAAGAAAGAAGAGGGCGGAGACAGAAAGTAAATATGAAAAAATGAGGTAGAGCTAGACCTTAAAATAGTGTAGTAATCAATAACAGCCCCTCACCCACCCTGAGCTGGATGTGCTAAGCCTGTGGGCCTCACATCCCAACCTTCCACTGTGATCCACCATAGATGCCGGTTCTGTTCCTCACATCTAAAGTGTGATGTATGACAAGGGAAAGCATTTCACTCCCATCCTCCCCCCTCTCCCACCCATAGCACTGGGAAGCAAGGAGCATTTCACTGGGGTTTTCAAGAGGGTGGGGTGGAGTTATGGGAATTGCAGTAATGCATACTACACAGCTAGCCTGGAAAAGTGGTACATAGCAGTAGCTTCAATGCTTTAACCTCTTGCTGCCAGGCCACCGCCTGCAGTGCAATACAGAACGATGCTTCGCTGGCCACTGTGACAGCAAAGAGTTTAAGAGGCTTCCTATAATAAAGGGTAGCAGGGGGCCGATGCCCCCTGCTGTCCCAATTCTTGACAATACAGCCATTAGTCTGAAGGGCCAAGGTTGATATCCAGCAACATGGCAGATGTCCTACAACAGGAGTAGTCACCTCCAGTCATCAAGGACAACCAACAGGTCAGGTTAAGGATATCTCTGCTTCGGCAGAGGTGGGTCAATCAGTGGCTCAGTTTTCGATATCGTTAAAACCTGACCAGTTGGTGGCCCTTGAGGACTGAAATGGATCACCCTTGCCCTACAACCTGTACATTTTGAGAAAGAGTAGCTGTTTATTTACTTGCTACCACAAATACTAGAAAGCAGATAAAATAACATACAAGGCAGACACCAGTGCTGACCATCCTTTGCCATGGGATGGATCCCTATTGCCATCTATAGCCCGTCTCCACCCTAAGACCTTTCAACCCAAATTGAATCCTACATCAATGTTGTTTTCAACCTCCTGCTCAGTTTCCTTTTGTTAGGTGAAGTCATGGTTAAGTTACATGAGCCCGAACACCCTTAGGGACTAATAAAAGGGTTTATAGAGCACATGCCTGTCTGTCACTGAGCAAGAGGAGAGGCACCAAGTGGGATACTGGTGAGATAATGAACTTGAAAGGGGGAGGGTTGATCAAATGTTTCAGAGCCAATAAGGGTATCAAACTATAGCCTTTAATACATTACAGGTCTTATGTCGAAGGGTTACAGCAGAACTTAATAGATGCTATAGGTAAATGGCAATGAATAAAATGGTGAGATTATTTCAAAAGAAGATGTATGGTTTGTATTGTATTTGAACGATAGCAGAGACACATGCAGGCATCAAAGGGATGCATGGAAACAGAACAGAATCACAGAGCCATTAAGCTACTGGTGGAGAAAACACAAATTGAGTGAGTGCAGCGGCCTAATACCATTACATAGAAATTAGACTCCTTAGGGTTGTGGGGGAATGCAGGGTTATTGGAGGTAATCTTTGGTCTGATGGGAACATGATGTGAAACTAATTTATTATACAGCATTAAAATACAAGTAAGAGGGCGATTGCTATGTTTAGAGGAGAGATGCATTCAGGAGCAATGGGGAGCTGGGTTATTTACCCAGTCTCCCTTTCATAGATAAGTATAAATGGGTAGGTAGGGACCTCTGATATTCGAACAGATGCACAATCATTAAAATATTGGTTATGCGTGACGGGCCCAGACACTGCTGTGGTTAAAAAAACAGAACATGGACTAGAAGATAAACATTGTAACCCTTCTGAAGTCATTTGTATCATATACCAGAGCCTCTCCAATACTAAAAGAATACCATCTTGACAAATGTGTGAAAATAAATTGAGGAAACAAAAAAGAAGATTATTCTTCATATAAAAGGCTGTTTATATGTTAATGAAATTACTACTAAGGGACAAAATAGGTATAGAGCTGAGTGAATGGGCCTGTCGTCTGTTGTACAGAAAAGCATGTAATGATATACGACTATAGGGCCATGACAGAGGTGGTGATATGGAAGTGACAGTTACTGGGATACCTGTAAATTACCATGATCAGTCCAGGTTACTGGGTAGTGGATAGCGCATGTTTTTTTATGGCATCTAGAACTGTACATTTATAAATGAAGATGATCAGCCCTATAGAACCTCAGATGACATCACAGTGATTGAAGGAGTGTCAGAGATTGCAGAGAACTGGCAGGCAGATAGGGAGTGTTTGAACAGATATAGGGGTAGTAATAATGGGATACAGGCAGCGGGAAGCGGATGAAGCCATGCACAGAAAATGGCCTAAAAAAAGACAGTAATCATATAGTGCTATATAGAAAAGAGACATGTGGAAACGAAGAGATTAGACCAACAACATTCTGGAATTTCTTTCCATCAAACATTCTCCTGGACCAGTGAGCGAAATTGGGGAGAACACCGTGATAAAGGTGATTTGTATAAAGTAGAATATGTGTGTACATGTCTGCGTGCATGTATACACACACAGTGTGTGTGTCTGTGTGTTTATATATATATATATACACACACACACACACACACACACACACACACAGACACAGACACACACATACATATATTATATTACATATATACATACACACACACTGAGATAAAGATGCAAATCATATAGCAAACCAACACACACAAGAGCAGCATTAAAGTAACGGTCAGGGTTAGCAAGCAAGGATCTTTTGGGTGGAATTCTTTAAGGATACTGAGGAGATGAAAATGATGCAGGCATTAAAAGGATGGGATACAATGGCATGAATGGGGGAGGGTTGCAACATTGGTTGTCAGGGAAGGCATAGAAGGATGTGATGAGGCAGTAGCAAGGCAAGATATCCAGAATGGGAGATACATTAATCCCTTCACTGCTGGAAAGGCCCAGACACCACTCAAGAGGATACATGGGAATAAGGAAACCCTGGAATAGGCGTTCTGTAAAAGAACAGGTGCAGGATGAGACGATAAAAGATGCAGACATACAGGAGGGCTACCTAGGGACCAAACCCAGAGGAGCCTAAACAGAAGACAGAGGTAAACACCTCATAAAAGAAATGCTCATCCACATATTGTCTCAATGTTCTACCCAGGTAGCATGCAATAAGATCCCCAGGGTCGCCACACAGGGATGCAAACATTGCAATAAGCAGACTCCTATCAGACACAGGAAGGAAACACTGAAGAAATGACAACCCTCACACTGTGGTACCCAGAAGGAATGGGATGGAAGAGATGGGTCAGCTGGGATGGTCACTGGGTGCAGAAAAGGATCTGAAGGAGAGATCCTAGACCCCTTTAGGGCACAGGTGCAGGGGAGGTGCTGGAATTGAACACTACAATAACCTTCCCCCTCCTCCCCCCCCCCCCCCCCCTCTCTTACCTCTCATGGAAGGGGCCGTCACTTCACCCTCTCCAGCTGTCTCAACTCTGGCCAGGTCCCTCTGTGACTGTCTCTGGCTGCCCTGCCTCGGTGATGGCGGCGCTGCTGTCTATGTCTGTCTCCTCTATCCCCCCCTCTCCGGGGGTATATCTATCTACACCCCAGTGCCTCTTCTCCTGCTCATCAGCCTGTATGCTCCTGAACGTCTCTCTCTATCTCTCTCCTGCCTGTCTCTTGCAGTCGCCCAGCACCAATCTCTTTAATCCCTCTACCCTACTCCTTGCTGTCTCTTCCCCCTGATCACCCTCCACCCCAATCTCTTCCTCTCCCCCCCCCCCCCCTGCACTTCGCTCTTTTTTTATTCCTGCCCTCTCTCCTGTTTGTATTTCTCTCCTCCTGTGCCTGGCTGTCTCTTCCTCCTCACACCCAGCTGTCTCTTTATTTCCCCCTTGCCAGCCTCTCTCTCAGCACCAGGCTGTCTCTTTTTTTTCTCCCACTGTCTCTCTCCTCCTGTCTTTCTCTTCCTGCCCAGTACTTGGCTTTCTCTCCTCCTCCTTTGCCTGTCTCTATACCCTCCTGTCGCGGTCAGAGTCGTACTCTCTGGACCGGAGACGCAGCCACCCCGGCGCTAAAGCTAGGGAAGCCGGTACCTCTGAGCCCCATCATCCCCTTCCCACCGCTAAGACACCCTCACCCCACAGTACCAACCCAGCAGCATCAGCACCTCCCTGGAACAAAAAACACGCCCCCCCCGCGGCAGACTGACAGCTCGTACAGCCAATCATGGGACGCGAAGGAATTCAGCCCCGCCCTCAGACACCTACAGGGGCGCGGCTCGCTGGAGTGAGTGGCGTTCGCAACAGCAAATAGTAAAAGAGGTGTGTAGGGAGAGCGGCGCTGCCAATCACAAGCGCAGCGGGGCGGGATTCATTGGAAGGGATGATGTCATCTGGAGCGTGGAGGGTTTGCTTGGGAAGGTGTTTGAATGGAGTGTATGGGGGGGGTGGGGGGGGGGGGGGAGAGTCCGCTGTAGACACTGGTGGTAGCAATGGCATATATGTATGTGCACTGGGTGGTGATTTAAAAAAAAAAAAACCTACTGGTTAATATCTAAGGAATTA
Organism: Ascaphus truei; assembly: GCF_040206685.1. Taxonomy (NCBI): domain Eukaryota; kingdom Metazoa; phylum Chordata; class Amphibia; order Anura; family Ascaphidae; genus Ascaphus; species Ascaphus truei. Next base: position 107,097,563 of record NC_134488.1, on the reverse strand, counting down.
TAGATGATCTCAAATCTGCAAGAACCATCAGAGATGTATATAAAGGCTGCATCCCTAATTATTGCAATTAATGCAGAAAGATGAAGCTCTCCTATACAGTACCTATATTGCGTTATACTGCCCAATTCCAAACAGGGTGTATATACTGCCAGCATGATATGATAGTCACAGGATAAATACTGTGAGTGTTATCAATAGCAGCTGAATAATGGGAGGACTGAGATGCTTGTTCTTAAAATATTCATTTTGGGGGGGGGGGGGGGGGGGAGAAAAAAATGTGAAATTGCAATAACACCTTGGGTGAGATGAGGTGACAGGAATTTGTATCCCTGGGCTAAAAGGCTGCACGAGAAGTTGGGTTCAGTCCATTCCATGTGAAGGTTTGTGTGTGTTGTATGTATGTTACCATGTTCTTGATACAATTAAAGAGCAGTCAATATAAATGAAGGTGTAAGTAAATAGAAATCAATGCAATTCTTTCTCTATGATCACTGCTCCCCTTTAACACCTCATTACTAGGTATGTTTCAAATGTGGTTGGTTTGTCACAGTTTCCTTGACAACCTCAAATTGGTTGACCTGTGTTACTCTCAAATTTCTCCCAAGGACTGAATTTCTTAACCAGTTCGCTGCATTGTTGACCTCTGCGATTTAAAGACACAACCCCCCCCCCCCCCCCTCCTACCAGGAATCTACAAGTTATATAATGTTTGTATCTTGCCCTTTGAGCATGTCCTGCCCTTTTCGTTTTAAACAAATGTTTTTCTAGTGTTACAAAAATCATTTTCTTAATCTCTGGCGACTGAGGTTACCGTGGTAACCTTTGGACTGCACAGGGCTCTGCGGACAGCTCCCTTTTAACCACCCAGGCACTTTCTATTTCAATTGTTTATATCTCCTGAATGGAGCATCAGATTAAAAAAATAAAAACGCAATTGGAAAGCTCAAAAAGAGATGTCGTAAAGTAAAAATGGGGCGATGTGCACAGATTGTTGCTTTAAGACACTCCGTCCAGTGAAATTTGAGAGTAACATTGGCATTGCCAACCGCCCTGGCAGTGAAGTATATTGCTTGATTAAACTATCAGAGAATGGGCAAGATGCACTGTATAATGAAGCCGTGTACCCCATTTCTGCACTCTTCCAGCTTCTCAAAACGTCTCCCCCAGACAGGAAACAATATATAAAGAGGCAGTGTATTTTTAAAAATTTAACCGTAAAAATGAGTTGTCCAAGTGTAGTGGTATAAAAGCGGGAGAAATGCAAGAGAAAAGGCACAAAACTATCCCCACAGTGGAAGGCTGGAGCCCTCTAAACAAATCAATTAAAAAAATAGAATGCTCAAAGTGATCAAGATGTTCAAAAAGAATATATGAATTCATTAAAAAAAAACTGATGATGTGACTAAATATAATATCACGTACCAATGTGAAGAATATACTGAAATATGTCTCATAATAGCAAAACAAAAATAGACCTCACGGGAAATCACAAAAAAAAAAAAAAACAAGGTCCGATATCAAATAGAACCGTATTAAGTCCAAATAAAGTCTTGTATCTGATATGATTTCTCAATAGTTGATGCAACGGGATGAAGAGGTCCTCCTCCAATATGGGACAGCAGATAGGAAGGGAGCTTCTCCAGAGATTCTACCCCATCTTACGCGCATCTTTTATTGTTTTGGGTGAAGTGCGATGGTACTTGGGGGTACGGAAGTGCGAGTAGCATTTTGTTTTGTTTTTTACACTACCAGCACCACTACGTTTGTATTTACAAATTAGCAATTTTTGCATTTTATTTTAGAAAATCCTTCTATGTTCTTCCTTACAACATACATTTTGCTTTAATCGTTCTACTATTCAATCCAAAGAGCCTTTCCTCAATGTTATATATATGCAGATCTTTTCTTAAAACATGAACAACTAATACCGAGACTACGGTCACTGCTTAAAGTATTACATACAATGATAATTAAAAGGGTTGTGATATGGGATTGAAGGAGTGTGAGTAAAGGCACTAACTCTTAAAACAGTGACATTAACTTGCAAGCATGGGAGCCTGGTTTATAACAAGCGACAGAGAAGCCCAATGCTACATCCAATATGACAACAATACAGCCTGGTTTATACCCTGGGGTCAGCTCCTTTTGACCTTGACCAAGACTAATGTGGCTGTTGGCTCCATGTTGATCTGAAGTTGCGACATTGTAACATGTTCAATTTTTGGGAGTGAACACTACTAGAAATACTGTAAACTTCTCAAGCATTAGCGGGAACTCCATGAGAGACGTGGTCAACCGTTTAAATCGAAATATAAGCACAAAGTCCAGCTCAGGGCACGCAGCGGGTTGTAGCATTGTAACACACTTACCCGCACATGCTCTTTTCCTTGTGACAAAAGTCCCTCCCCTATCAAGACTGTTAAGGGCAGGTCTGGCTCTTTTCCCTTGATTCTCATTGGACAGTCCTGGACAGGCGTGGTCATACTTTCGCACCACTCGGGTAGGGGAGCTGTCCATAGTAGTTGCACCCAAGCACCCTTTTGAAAAACTGGGGGGGGAAAGAAATCCCGCTTACTTTTGGCCAAAACTATCTTGGTGGGAAATTTTGTTCCACTTGGTTCTGCAGAAACACACAGCTGTCATGGCGGGAAACTTTTGCACAACAGTCTCTATCACTTTTGCAAACTATTTTTAGCAGGAAAATTGGACCCATTTTCTTCTGCAAAACTGTCTTTGCCGGACACTCATGCAATGCAATACTCAGTCCTTGGACACTGCAAGCTTTAAAGCCTCATGCACAAAACTTTTAACTACAGGCTTAATACATGACCTGGGCACCAAACGTTCCACTGGAAGGGAACGACCATTTTTCTCTCTTGCAAAAACAACCTCTTTATTTTAGTGGTCAAACTCTTATACGTCAGCCCCCATCTAGGAGACTTTGCTACAGTAGATAGTACTCAACACTGTTATCTTGCACAAATCAGCTCCTAATACTATATATAGAGGCTAGAAAAATAGTTTCTTTGATCACAACTTGCACAATTATTTTCTTGTTCTGTGAAAACTTGCAAAAATGATTTCTCTTTAGTGAGAGAACGGGTGAGTCACGGTCTTTGATAACTAGCACTTGCAAGAATAGTCTTTAAAGCAGAACAGCAGCAACATTTTCCACGGCTGAAAACACACAAATTCTGTGAAAAATCTCAAAGCACTTTTCTTCACATTAACAGTTCAAAAACAGCAAAAATTTTAAAAAAATGTCTTCGCTCTAAAAGTTCCAAAACGAGCAAAACAGAAATATTTTTTTGCTTGGCCAGCCTCATGTTGGGTGCCAAATGTAACCCTCCATAACCGTCTCCAAATTAGTTTACATCAGATTTAACTATGTACATTGGCAGTGCTCAGTCTCTCATACTTGTTCAGGGTGCTGGGTAGGTGCAGGCTTGGCGTGGCTATGCAGATAGGTCAAGCATGGGCGCAGGAACTTTTATAACACATAAGAAGGGATTTATTCCACATCCATTTATAAGGCTCCACAGGCTTCACACTTGGCAGTTAACGGGGTGGCAAACAATATGGTTACGCTGTGCTTCTTCCCCTGGCAGCTCTCACTACTACACTAGGAAGGTACTTGATTTAACTGAGCTTAATGCCCTTTGTATCTCTCACTCTTACGCTAGGGAGGTATGTGGCTTGTTACCCGCAGTATGGGTTAAATTGTCAGTCTCTTGCATAGAGTTTGTAATGTTCCATGTTAAATGGACCTCTCTGGAATACAACTCATGGTGCTGAGTGAGGAACCCGCTCCTGTGTACCGCATACTGCGCTTCTTCCATAATTATCTGATCAGGATTGCACTTGGGACCTTCAGTTTGGGCCATTCCAAACACACTCCGGAGTTAGTAACACTGAGAACTCCTTACTAAAAGCATGCTTACTCCCGTTCAATAGTGAGAACAATCTCAGACCTATACCGAGGCGCTTACTTAAAGGGCATGTTTCTTAACTGAAAACACTTCTTAATACTTTAATCTATACACTAAAACCTATATACAGGACTCACAGTGAAGATCACAGTAGAACTCTGAAGAACCTGTTTCAAGAATATTGGTTGGAGCTATATATACCCTTCTATCTCCCTATAGTGACATCACAGGTCACAAGAAATATCATTAGGGACATTCTTGAAGTCCCCACTAAAAATTGTCTTGGATAGAAATCACAAAGATGTCCCCAGAGGGGTCTTAGTGATTTCTATCCAAGACAATTTTTCCAGGCTGTATGTGCCATCTGCAGGAGCCCTGGAGGATTGCCACGCACTGCCAGGTGTGATGGATGTGGCCCGCGCTATTTACAGAGTTTGAAGTTTGGGGACTTCAAGAATGTCTCTAATGATATTTCTGCAGCAATGGACAGCGGAAGTTCCAGTGAGACAGATGTCTCATCTCGTTTGCCAGGAGCTGATATGGAGCCACCACCCTCATATTGCATGCGATTGGCCGTCGCGGAGTGAAGAGCGCCTGGAAGTTCACACAAGAGAGGGCAGAAGCAGAGGCCCCAAGATGTCCCCCCATAAAAGGAACAAGACATGGAAGTTGCTCCAGTTGGTGTACCTACAGAAGCAAGGGCACTGGAGGTGAATGATGACGAATTAGCGGTTCTGTCGCAAGCGGAGCCACGTGATGTCTGTTGTGGAAAAGCTAAAGATAAATGAGATAATGTTGTAGCACCTGAGTTTGCTGAAGAAGGTATTCCCTGATCGACATATTTGGGGATAAGCTGGAACGAGGCTACAGAGCCCGAAGCTAAGGAAACAAGGATAGGGATGCCTGTATATGTAAAAGTCTGGCTCCCACCTAATCTATCCACCCAATTGAGGTCCAGTGGATTGGCCTTTATCGGGGCAGCCATAAAAAAGTATACGCTGGGGCACAGCTCTCTGCAGGAGAGTCAATATAACTACTTTAGAATCTATGAAGATGAACATAACAGACTCTTCTGCAGATTTTAAGATCTGATATTATGATCTGTATTGCCTAGTTTTTCATACTTGTCATTCTAAAATCTAGCCCCAGATATGAACAATTTCTTCTAGTCATACAGGACCGTCTGCATGATCCTGAACCAGACCCTCCACCTGGCAAATCTAAAAGGGTCTCAGCTGCAGCCCATAATGAAGGTGGATGTAGGGATAGGAGAAGTACTGTATGAAGTGTTACAATTGTGTTAAAATGGGTCATTTTTAGATGTTACTGTAAACTGCTAAGGAACGATGGTAGAAGAGACTGGGGAAAAAAGAACTGACAAAATACACCGAAACAGGACAGCCAGCCAAAAATAGGGAACCTAACCAAAAAGGGGAATCCCTTTACACCCCTCTCCTGATTGAGTTGGGTAAGTTGCTGAAGCCTAATTGTCAGTCTCTGGACTTAGTTGGTCCTATGGATCTGATACAGGACCCTGCTCCAGCCAGCTCACTAGCAACTTTGGATCCTGAGTTTGCCCAGATACTATTAAAACCATCTCCTGTATAAGCTATTTAAATAAACAGTTGTTGAAGGGTTTCCAATATGGAAGTAAGGGTTCAGGGACCCGACCCAACCCCCACAAAGACAGAATACATTTTCTACTGAGGCAATACCTTTTGTGAAGGTTGTTATGGAAAATCAGAACTATTCACTGGGATCAAGGCTCCAGATAGGACACAGGGGTCAAATAAATTACATTTATTGCAGCAGGAGCTAGCAGACACAGCACAAATTCACCAACTAAGGTTACACTCACAAAACAGGTCATTATGGGCTGGAGCCCTAGCGGACTAGGTGGCATATGACACTTTAAAGGCTTACCCGGGATTCGTTCCACACTCCGTAGGGGTAGGGACCGTCCAGACCTTGATGCTGCTAATCGTGAGCAAGCACTATTGAAAATCCCGCTCAAAGTCCTGCTCTCCGAGTCTCCGCCACAAAGCAGGTTTGAATTTCCCACTCCCTCGTTCTCCACATCTCTGGAAAGCGACCAAGTCCCAAGGCACAAGCAAGTTTGAATCTCCCACTCGAATCGGCTTCAAACCTTGTTCTGGGTGTCTCCAGCAAAGCTCTCAGAGCTCACCGCTTACTCAGCTTCTAGGCCAGCAGCAGAATGAACCATGGAGCTCAGATCGGGCCCCTTTTACATAGTTCCCCTGCTATGATAGGTAGAGAAATGAATCTCAGACATTCAGCATATTCCCATGAAAGAAGCCGTTGCTAAGGATCAATTTGTGAAACCGCTCCAAGACCAGGCATCAAAATATCTGCAGTTTGCAGCCCACAATATGGCTCCCCCCGAGAAACAGAATATAAACTCACCCTACTCTCTTAATGTGGGAGATACGGTTATGCTGAAACATTTTGTCCAAAAATTTCCTTGGGAGGTAAATTGTGAGGGATCCTACACTGTCCTGCAGACCCTCAATGAGCAAGGGGTTAAAGTAACAAGAGAACCACTCAAGGTACCTAAAGCAAAAGAGTATCCCCAGAGGTGTAAACTCTTCAAACCAAGAGACAAAGAAAGATTGGTACATGTAGATCAATATAAAATGTACCTGTCTAGCACTGCTAACAATTGACATTGCATTTGATCTTTTACAGGTTCACCGCAAGCCAAAATCATGTAATCTGTGGGACCTGGATTCATGGATGCCAGTGTTTTCTATCTTAACGATTGGAGCCATGCTTGGTTGTGGACTCCCCTATGCTCATGAAGGAGTAAGGCTGTCAAACAAACATCTACAAACACTTATGTGACTAGTGCAAATGGGAGCAATGGGCTGGGAGTATTGTGGGGCCCGGTGCACTGTGTGCACTAATGGGCTCGTGATGACGTTACGTGACGCGTGGGGCCTCTTGCCCACCTTTGTATCACGTGAAGACGTCATGTGATGTTGTATCACCAAGGCAATGCGTCATCACGTGACTTCTGGGGTAGCAGGAGATGCCGGCACTTCCCGAGGCCCTGCACTCTCCACCTGGCCCAACTCCGGTCATCACAGTATAATGTGGTGCTTAATGTAACCACCACAACATTGAAACTGTGATTACGGAAGTTGGGTCACGGGAGAGCAAGGGGCCAGGTGCATTCATACCGGTGTAACTACCATCAAGCAACCCCTGGAGCCACCTCCTTACCCGCAATCGTCGCCGTACTGGTAATGACATCAAGGACACAATCGTTGACATGTTTGGCGATCAATTGTTCCAATTCACGTGATTTTGTTTTACAGTTGACTTATGAAGGTGGGTTGGCAAACTTTACAAAACGTACCTTTAACATTACTAGCAATGTGACAGGCCAGGTTAATCTAATAGGAGATAATATGAGGGAATACCTGCCCCTTAACCCGTCTATAGAAGTACCGGCTTTGCCTGATTAGAAGGCAAGATTTTTTACAATAAAGTGAAATTGGTAAGTCCATACTCGCATTATAACCGGACTCTGCACATTTTGCTGCTGACCGTCTTGTCCTGTGTAAGGCCGCGGCCAGGCAGGGAACTGGCGCTCATGCGCTGCGCCCTGTTCAGTCGGGCGATTCATGGCCAGCTAGGCGCGCGCTCGTCTGGGGGCGCGGTCAGTGATGTCATGGAGCTGGTTCGCCCTCATTGGGCGAACCGTTCACGTGACGCGCTTGCGAGCAGCAAAAAAAGGTGGGCATTGGGGGCTATGTACATTAATGGCGCTATATAAATAAAGACATACAATACAATACAAATCTGCAGAGAAGCAAACTTCTCTCAACTGTCGGTCTTTAGATGCCACATATAGGATTTAGGTACAGTACTAGTTGTGGACATTGGAATACAAAGGAAAGCAGAATCCCCTTTATATATACGTTATCCCAAAGGAATGAAGAAGATAAAGAATATATTATTGATATAAGATCAATAAATTGATCATAGAAGATAAAGCCAGGACAGGGAAATAAATACATATGTGCAGGAATGAGGTGAGAATGAAGTAGGGATAATAATTTTTTTCAAGTATATATAATGGTACTTTATGAGAGATTTTTTTTGTCTAGAGGAGGGTGCTTGTCCTCATGTAGACCTCATAGCTATTTACCCTAATTGCTTGCTGTGCGCACGTAAAACAGAATCTGTTTTGAGAAATATCTCTGTGTCACACTCCACTTTCCATCAGGCGCAAACCTCTAGTGCTATTCAGTATAGAACAATAATATTGTAAAAACTTGATGGGAAATGCTTAAAAATGCAAAGTTACCAGATCTGAAAAGTTTTGAAGACTGTAACTGAAAGTCCTCTGTGAAGGAGCATTTGCACCTTTTACAAAGTAGTACAGTGCTTATGTTACAGAAAGAGATTATTACTAAAACATACAGTACAATATATGCAGACAGTTTCATAAAATGAAAAGATGAGCAAACAGAAATCCTATACGTTACATAATAACAATATCTGATTCCTTCAAACAGGCTTGAAGTTGGAAATATGGAAATCCACGTGCAAAAGACAAACATACCCTCTATGTTGAATTTCAACTTCATATTGAAACTGAAGGTTTTTTTCCTAGCACAGTATAAGCCTACCTTCTGGGCGTGTCCTTAACCCCTCCTCATCAACCATCAGTGAAACCTTTATGGCTTAAGGAAAGAAAATAACTTTCTTTTTAATCAAAAGCTGCCTGAATACAGAAAATGTCCCATATCTTTATTTTTATAATACTTAGAAGAATGCCATCTTCACTGTTGCGTTTGTGTAATTAAAATACATGTGTGGATATCAATCATAATATGGTTAACTAAAAGTTTGATAGACACGTGGATATCTGACCTTTGCAATCTCACAATTGTGGACTGTTTAGCACCATTTAATTTGCTTGTAAATGTTACAATTTGTAATTCTCGTGAATCGTTGTCAGACCCATGATATTTCATGTTCAGTAAATTCACACAAACATTGACTGTCTTTCTGGCCACACCCTCTGTAATTCTCCAGAACCTTTCAGGAATCCCTTTAAAGTTATATTAAAAGGTTTCTTGTTTATGTCCACTGTCAAAAATGAGTTGTGACTTCCCAATTTCCTAAACCAGGTGTCGGCTTCAGATAACCTCACTCCTAGATAAACACATAAACCCCAGACAGGGTCAATGGTCTAACCTTCCATATAAACAATTCCTTGTATTTGTAAGATACAACTTGTAACTCCAATTAACCTCTAGTGTGCCAGATTGTTAAAATACTAAATATGTTGTGGCCTTGCCATGACATACCCCAAAGAAGGTGTCTCGGGCTGTTGTGACAGTGGTCAGGTGGCCAAGTTGGATCACCATGATTTCCCAGGCAACATTGTAATGTTATATATTAAAAGGTAAGTATGCTGTGGGGTAAAAGGCTATGGGTATTATTCACAAAGCTGCAACAATACCAATTGCAGCGAGATTGCGGGAAAACTGTAATTCAAGTCAACGGCAGTTTTTCGGTGAACGCACTGCAATCGGTAGTATTGCGGCTTCATGTATAAGGCCCTAAGAGTTATAAATACCATGTTTAAAGTAAAATCTTCTCAAGTCTTTCCTTGTGAATGTTAGTGAGGGCTCCTGTAACTGTCTATTACATGGCGAGTCTGATAATCTTAATTGAGGTGGGAACATTACACAACAGACAATAATTGCAAACAAAAGAGGAAATTTTACAAAAAGGTATTAAAAGGGAACATGGTATAGTTTGGGTAAGTCTAGTCAGCAGTGTTTGCTCAAAGGGGAGAATAAAATAATTGTATCCCAAATTTGCGGGGCCCGCAAACTCCTGCAACAGTTTTGAACTGCTTTTTTTTTTTTTTAAGTATCTTTTTATTAGGGTGTTTACGGATACATTTCAAATATTAAATTGTAGCATGTTGTATTTACATGTACATAGGTTATCGTATAATGTTACATAGTTCAATATATATTTGCTATACCCATTTTTTTTTGTTTTTTTCGAACTTATAACTGGTCTTGATCTAATATCTCAACCATTTAACTCAAAACCTTGTATCATAGCTTGCTTGTGAGTCCCGTTCTTTCTTTTAGTTAGCCTATTTGTTTAGACTAGGATCTTTGTTTTTACTCTGTTCTGTCATGTTGTGTTATGTTGGGATGCAGGACGTTCTCCTTATTTTCTATTTCCTTTATCCGGTTTTCCGTCCGGTTTAGTTTACCAACTTATCTTGGGTGTCATCTGAATTTATTCTGTTTTAACTGCTTTAAGGATTCTAACACAATACCGGCTGGTTTTTTAAATGTTATGATGGTGATTCTATTAAAGCAGCAAGACAGGTTAACTTCCAGAGATACGTTTCTCCGTAGCGTTGTGCATAACATAATAGTGGCGCTCAAATGTCCCGCGTCACGCAGGCCAATAGGAAGCCATGCCGTCATGCAGTGCGGCTCCCTATTGGCCCGTGTGACCTGGACCTTTAAACTTTGCAGATACCGGCACCCGCTACGAAGGGGTCTCTGGAAGCAGGGGGTCCCTGGAGCTGAAACAGTCCGGGGACCCCCTTCATCAAACCTGTAATAAAAATTAATATATTTTTTAAGTAAACCCGTATTGCCGTGAATTTACGAAAAGGAAAGATTCCCATATGATGTACTTTACCTCTACTAATATTCAAAAATAATAACGTTTTATTGTTATTTTTGAATATTAGTAGAGATACTGTAGAGTGCATCATATGGGAATCTTTCCTTTTGTAAATTCAGTGCCCCCCCCACCCCCCGCTCCCGCCCCATCACAGATAGCACCCCTCTAGTACGTCTTATATTTTCAGCTGAACAAGAACCCCCTTGTCCCTTTTTGTTGTAAACCCGTAGTGCAGCTTTAAATGGTATCTGGAAACGAAGCTATGACTGCAGATATTTAATAATATTTAATAATAGGGTGCGTGGTATACGAAATACCTAGAAGTGAGAAAAGCTAAATGAAGCCACCCTTATTTCCAGGAATCCTGTGTGTGAGACACCCAACTGCTACAACAGATGTATCGCCTACTCAGCCTGTGAACTTAGGAATTAGGGTCTTGTCTTTAAAGAACCAGTCCCAGCTATAAGAGTCTTTCCACTGGGAAAACAATATGGGCGCCAGGGCGGCCAATAGAAAAGCCACAATGTGATCAAGAGACTGTGTGGCTGTTTTCTATAGTTAACCCCAGATGCCACCATGTTTGCATTTTATGCGGAACAAAAAAAAGCACAAAATCCCCCTAAAAATATTTTCAGAAGCAGGGGTTCCCTGCATGTTGGGGTCCCACCAATCAGTTCTTGGGGACCCCTGATTCAGGTAAATTTTTAAAAAGTTCCCATGTGGGGTTGCTGCTTTAAAGACAATGAAATGACGTGTTTGAATTGATTGAATACGAGCTGAAAGGACTCGGCGTTGCTCAGGAATTCTAAGAAAAAATACTGAGATTTATAAAAGGATAATTTAACTTTTTAGTTTCTTAATGCGAAGTCCCCCTGCTAAAACAACAACTCCACCCATAATCATTTAATTGCCTCTGAGGTCCTGGAGTATTTAATCGAGAGCCTCTTATGCGTGTTTGTGGGACATTGTACTCTCGTCCCAAACAATGATCTGGAAGAACTTTGGCTGCTCCTGTATTTCTGCTAATGCTGCACATGTCATTTTCAGAGTGACCAAGATTAAGTGGTAGCTTGAGGGTTGTGTGATGGGATCATGTCATTTGTGATGTCATCCGTTATGTCATTGCTGATGTCTTGTGAATTGTATCCAAACATAGACAAAAACCTGCCCATTGATCTCAGGAACCATCATGCAAAATTTAGTGTCCAAATGCATAGCGAACAGACAAACAACAAATGTCCCTGGCCCTAAGGCTGTGAGGGGCCTGGGCAGCCGGCAATTTCTGCATCCAGCTGCCTGCTGGGCCGCTGGTTGCTGCCGCTAGGCCCCAGCTCTTTCCAGCTGCTGCCTCCCTGTCTCCCTCGCCGGGCCTCTCTCTCCTCCCGGTGTGCACCGGAAGTTGGGCCCAGCTTCCAGTGCATGCTGGTGGGAGAGAGAGGCAGGCAGGCCCGGCATGGGAAGAGGCACGCAGCAGCTGGCCGTGGTCCGGCGGCGGTGGTAACCAGAGGTAAGTGGTAATTGTAGCTGGGGAAGGGGGAGTAGTGGAAATTGTATTTGGGAGGGTAGTAATGGTAATTTTATCTGGGGGCTGTAATAGTGGTAATTGTATCTGGGGGAGAAGTGGTGGTAATTGTATCTGGGGGAGAAGTGGTGGTAATTGTATCTGGGGAGAAATAGTGGTAATTGTATCTGGGGTAGAAGTGGTGGTAATTGTATCTGGGGGAGAAGTGGTGGTAATTGTATCTGGGGAGAAATAGTGGTAATTGTATCTGGGGTAGAAGTGGTGGTAATTGTATCTGGGGAGAAGTGGTGGTAATTGTACCTGGGGGAGAAGTAGTGGTAATTGTATCTAGGGGAGAAGTGGTGGTAATTGTATCTGGGGCAGAAGTAGTGGTAATTGTATCTGGGGAGAAGTAGTGATAATTGTATCTGGGGTAGAAGTGGTGGTAATTGTATCTGGGGTAGAAGTGGTGGTAATTGTATCTGGGGAGAAGTAGTGATAATTGTATCTGGGGTAGAAGTGGTGGTAATTGTATCTGGGGTAGAAGTGGTGGTAATTGTATCTGGGGAGAAGTGGTGGTAATTGTATCTGGGGAGAAGTAGTGATAATTGTATCTGGGGAGAAGTAGTGGTAATTGTATCTGGGGTAGAAGTGGTGGTAATTGTATCTTTGGTAGAAGTGGTGGTAATTGTATTTGGGGTAGAAGTGGTGGTAATTGTATCTTTGGTAGAAGTGGTGGTAATTGTATTTGGGGTAGAAGTGGTGGTAATTGTATCTGGGGTAGAACTGGTGGTAATTGTATCTGGGGTAGAAGTGGTGGTAATTGTATTTGGGGTAGAAGTAGTGGTAATTGTATCTGGGGGGAAGTAGTGGTAATTGTATCTGGGGGGAAGTAGTGGTAGTTGTATCTGGGGGGTAGTAGTGGTGGTAATTGTATTTGGGGTAGAAGTAGTGGTAATTGTATCTGGGGAGAAATAGTGGTAATTGTATCTGGGGCTGTAGTAGTGGTAATTGTATGTGGGGGAGAAGTAGTGGAAATTGTATGTGGGGGAGAAGTAGTGGAAATTGTATGTGGGGGAGAAGTAGTGGTAATTGTATGTGGGGAGAAATAGTGGTAATTGTATCTGGGGCAGAAGTGGTGGTAATTGTATCTGGGGCAGAAGTAGTGGTAATTGTATCTGGGGTGAAATAGTGGTAATTGTATCTGGGGCAGAAGTGGTGGTAATTGTATCTGGGCCGAAATAGTGGTAATTGTATCTGGGGTAGAAGTGGTGGTAATTGTATCTGGGGAGAAGTAGTGATAATTGTATCTGGGGGGGTAGTAGTGATAATTGTATCTGGGGTAGAAGTAGTGGTAATTGTATCTGGGGGGGTAGTAGTGATAATTGTATCTGGGGGGGTAGTAGTGATAATTGTATTTGGGGGGAAGTAGTGGTAATTGTATCTGGGGGGGTAGTAGTGATAATTGTATCTGGGGGGGGGGTAGTAGTGATAATTGTATTTGGAGGGAAGTAGTGGTAATTGTATCTGGGGCTGTAGTAGTGGTAGTAGTGGTATCTAGTAGTGGTATCTAGTTGTATCTGGGGGGTAGTAGTGGTAATTGTATCTGGGGAGAAGTAGTGGTAATTGTATCTGGGGTAGAAGTAGTGGTAATTGTATGTGGGGGAGAAGTAGTGGTAATTGTATGTGGGGGAGAAGTAGTGGTAATTGTATCTGGGGAGAAGTAGTGGTAATTGTATCTGGGGTAGAAGCGGTGGTAATTGTATCTGGGGTAAAAGCGGTGGTAATTGTATCTGGGGTAAAAGTGGTGGTAATTGTATCTGGGGTAGAAGTGGTGGTAATTGTATCTGGGGGGAAGTGGTGGTAATTGTATCTGGGCTGTAGTAGTGGTAGTTGTATCTGGGGGGTAGTAGTGGTAATTATATTGGGGATGGGAAGTAGTGGTAATTGTATGTGGGGGAGAAGTAGTGGTAATTATATTGGGGATGGGAAGTAGTGATAATTGTATTGGGGATGGGAAGTAGTGGTAATTGTATCTGGGGTAGAAGTGGTGGTAATTGTATCTGGGGTAAAAGTGGTGGTAATTGTATCTGGGGCTGTAGTAGTGGTAGTTGTATCTGGGGGGTAGTAGTGGTAATTGTATGTGGGGTAAAAGTAGTGGTAATTATATTGGGGTTGGGAAGTAGTGGTAATTGTATTGGGGGGGCAGAAGTGGTAATTGTATCGGGATGGGGGGGGGGGGGGGGTAGTGGTCAAAACATTAGTCCGGGGCCCCGGGAAATCTGTCCGTGGCCCTGTCTAGCTGTTTATATCACAGGGTTGCTGGGACAGTCACATATACAATATCACAGCGAGGTGTGTGCAGGGTGGCTTCTGAGGCAATCCCAAATGGCTGAGGCCTGTGTCAGGGCCCAGCTGCATTCATTCACAGCCCATCTTAAAATCAGCAATACAATCTTTCCTTACCATTTACTTGTCCTGTCGCTGTGGGCGGACCGGTTTGTTTAACACCTGGGTTGGCAGAGGGTCTTGCAATGCATTATTCTGCAACGATGGGTTTCATTTTATTAGGTGTAACACCTGCCCTTCTACTAACGACGCCTGCTGCTCGGGGACTCTGCAATATATGGCTGGCTCTCTGGCATCGAGGAGGTTAACACACAGTGTGACTTTGCCACAGATCATCCAGAGTCACAGTCTGTATAAGAATGCATGTGACTGTCAAGCAACATCAGAATCCTGTTCTTGCAACTCAGAGTATTTATTTATTCTTGCAACTAATGTTTAATAAATTAGCACCCAGGGGAAGGTGCAGCTGAAAACATAACCCCTTCCCTGTCAGAGGCGTACGCAACGTATTGGATCCAAAGCTTGTGATGATACTAAAGGGTCTATTCAACAAGCCCGAAGCTTCCCGAACACACCGCGATTGTCCATATACTCCCATTCAAGACAGCAGTAGTTTTCCAGCGATCGGACGCGTCGTGTTCATCCATACTTCATCAGTGGTATTCTCCAAGGTTCAACATCGTTAACTCACTCTCACTCTCTACACTGGTGTGTAACAATATGATTTTGGAACATAGTGAGTAGAACATCAGCTTCAATGCAGTAGGTAGATACAACAATTAGACTGTAAGCTCCTCGGGCAGGGACTCCTCTTCCTTAATGTTAGTTTTATGTCTAAAGCACTTATTCCCATGATCTGTTATTTATATTATCTGTTATTTATTTGATTACCATGTGTATTACTACTGTGAAGCGCTATGTACATTAATGGCGCTATATAAATAAAGACATACAATACAATACAATACAATACAACAATTGTAGGTACAATGTTGCCTTTTTAATTCTTCCTGAAAAATTAGTATTTTCTCCTTTCATTCTGGTAGGATGTCAATCATATCAGATGCTGTACTCTTATCTGTTTTACTAATGACTGCCCCATCCTTGCTTTACAAACAAATCCCAGAATAACAGCAGTGGGGATTGATCATTTACCTGTACATGCAAACAATCTTATCACAAATGAGATTATGTAAAGGTCATGAAAAGTCTCCAAACTTCTGGTTACCACACAAACTTATTATGATAAAACATATACTTGTCTGTAAATCTTTGGAGATTTTTTTTTTTTTTACTGAAGTTTGCAAACCCGGGAGAAATTAGCCCTTTTTTTCCCCCATAAATGTTGCGCAAAAAAATTTTGCTAAACAATTTGCAGGTCACATGACCCTCAATGTAGGTCACATGACTATTTAAGTACTGCTATTTTCTCAAAATGGTGGTGAAAAGTGGCAAATATTTTGAGCATTGTGACCTCTTGCAATAATTTTCCAAAAACAAGTAATTTAGTAGAAATACGTAAAAACATTTTTTTTTTTTCAACTTACATTTTTTATTGAGTTTTCATAAAGTCAAGCAAACAACAAGGTCTTTGCATCTTCTTAACGCCGGCGCAGGGGAGTTTAACCACAACTTAGTGTTCAATTCTGTCTTAGCAGGTATATGCCTGACTAAACGTCAACAAACCTATTTTCAATGATAACATAAAACATAGAACATCATATTGGGAGGATAAGATAGGGAGGAGAGTAGTAAAGGTCAAATCTCGTCTGATATGCCCAGCGGTACTCGTCTGGAGTGTGGCTAGGTCCTCATCTACAGCTGTCAATTTTCGTGGCCTAAATCCCTACCTCTAAGGAAGTCTCCTCCCATCAGAGGAGAACTCATTTAACATTATCATAGCCAAGCGGTGGACGCAAAAACATTTTAAAGACAGTTGCACATCTTTAGTTGTCTGTTTTTGTTGTTGTTTTTTTTAAAAGGCCAGATCCTGTACATTTAAATCATTAAACATGTCACTGCCGTTAGTTCACTTTGCTCCGAGTAGGGGCTGCCCCTTTAAATATCTTCACAAAAATTATTTTCTATACATTTATATTTGTGGCCTAAAATTGCAGTAGGATTTGAAAGTGAATCATGTGATTAAGACGAAAAGGAAAAATAAAGACACCTTCTAAAGCCAAAAATACTTATTACTCATGTAAGTGGGACTGGGGATTTAAATAGTTTTAAAATAGTTACATATGCAATATGTCCGGATATTATAGTACTTCCATGCACAATTGATACGTTGAATTTTGTGCTGTGTTGTACCTCCATTTATCCAGCACTGTTTTGGATCCTATCCATCGTTGGAAATGGTATGAAATGGATCTAAGATGAGGCATCAGATGGACCAGACAATCTATCTATCTATCTATCTATCTATCTATCTATCTATCTATCTATCTATCTATCTATCTATCTATCTATCTATCTATGAAACAACAAATGTCCAGGGCACTCAATCATATAAGATACACAGAGGAAATTGAAAAAATACTTTATCTTGCAACAGGGTGCATGTAGTGTTCAGGATCTCCATCCGGCTCGAAATAAAATAGAACAACAAATAGAAAACTCTACAGCATTCACTGGAATAGAATACAAACGTAGAAAATGTATTACATCTGTTTACATAAAAAGGACTGAAAATATAGCAAGAATGAGCGAAGTTTCCAACCTCCCGGTCTTTTATCAAGCTCTCTTGTGGCGTCAGATGGACCTAGATTGGGAGATTATCTATCTATCTATCTATCTATCTATCTATCTATCTATCTATCTATCTATCTATCTATCTATCTATCTATCTATCTATCTATCGCCAGTAAAGAATATCACTTTTACATGTCTTAGACAGGTCTGCAACGCTGCCTTTCACCATTATCACCTAGCATACAGTGCTCCCACTGCAGCAAGGAATTCTGGGAAATAACATGCAAATGAGCTCACAATATGTTACCTTTTGCCTGAAATCCATTTTTACATGGAACCTTCCTTATAAGCAAATGCTCTGCTGTACGCATAGCTTTTAAGCACAGCATGAGGATTAGATGCAAAGCCAGTCGTCTACTCTCCGAAAGGTCCCACTGGGGGACCGAAACGTCGTTTTTTTGTGTCTCTTTTTCAATACAAAGAACTTGTGATCAACTTACCTGTGTGCTGTCCCTTGATGTCGTGCTTCAACCGGTATCGTATGCTCTATTATTGTGTTATGGGATAAGCACCAAACTTTGTTTACTTTCAAGTGGAGTGCCGGCTGTTTATGGATTATATATATATATATAATATATATATCAAACACAGGGGGTGCCCAGTGCTACGTCCAAATGACAAAACATACATGGTAATAATTACAAGAAATGATGCTTCAGTGTAAATAATAATGCTAATGCTAATAATAATAAAATATGTTTTTTTAGTTAGAAATTTTGGCCAAAACATCATAACCTTGCACACCAAATCGTCAAGGTAAACCATAATAAGTGCAAGTCCTACACTACTATGCATTTGTTCCCTATACCTCTGTATAAGGGGGAAGAACCATAATAGATTCATTACCAGCAGCAAGAGGAGTGTTACGCCGGTGCTGCCCGCAGACCAGACCCGTCCCCTGTGCTGAGGTGGGACGTAGGGATACACGCACCCGCAGCAAAGGGAGCGCGTCCGGAGTGTGGTGTTAGTGTTGCCAGGCCAGGTATAGTAATGAAGACAATACTTGCCGGTACCGGTAGTAGAGGAGGAGTAGTTATTGCCGTTGCCAAGATCAGGAATAGGAGAGTTGCGGATGATCGAAGGTATAAGCCGTGTTACAGGGATGCCAGAAGTCACGAAGTCCAAGTAGAGCCGAAGTCGAGAGCCAGAGGGGGTAGTCGTCCAATTCGCGTCAATACCTGAGGAGTCACTGAGAGAGTAGTCAAATGCTTCCATACAGAGACTATGTCGAGCGACGAGTGATGGGAAGCACAGGCATAATAAAGCTGGGCAGACCAATGGGAAAAGGGGGCAGGCCTGGAGGACTACAAGGAGTCCTCCCTGATAGGAGGGAGGTGTTACAGCCCAGCTGAGTGTAATCCTTGATTTGCATGGAACTGTGTGATGCTTGGGGGCGACGCCTCACTGCAGGAGCAGTGGTTAAAAGTGCTCTGTTAGGCGTGTGCTCTGTAAGCTGGGAATGCATGCACATAATGTCTGGGGATGGCGTGAGTGTAGGTGTGCGTGCAGGAGGGCGTGGACGCGCCCGGCGCTGAGCAGAGGAATTGCCGAGGGGAGTGATCCCGCGACGGCGGCAGGGGCGAGGAGCCGTGGAGGCCGGTAAGGCAGGATTGTTTTGTGTGTCCAGGGGCTCCCTGCGGAGAGGGAATGCTCTGTGTGGGAAGCGAGGAGAACGCCGATTCCTGACAGTACCCCCCTCTTCAGGAACGGCCTCAGGACGGTCCAAGAACGGTTTCTCTGGAAACTTTTTCCTGAAGGACTTAAGAAGGGCCGGGGCATGAATGTCCTTTGAAGGTACCCAGGATCTCTCTTCAGGGCCAAAGCCCTTCCACTGCACCAAGAACTGGAGCTGACCCCTGGATAGGCGAGAATCCAAAAGAGAGTGAACTTCGTATTCCTCGTTATTTTGTACAGTAATGGGATCCGGTTTACGAGTCTGATCCGGAAAGAAGTGACTGGAGATTAATGGTTTTAAGAGGGACACATGAAAGACATTGGGAATCTTCATACTGGGTGGTAGTTGGAGCCGGAATGCCACAGGATTGATTTGTTCACAAATAGGGAAGTGTCCCAG
The DNA here is from genome assembly GCF_040206685.1 of Ascaphus truei. Lineage (NCBI taxonomy): Eukaryota > Metazoa > Chordata > Amphibia > Anura > Ascaphidae > Ascaphus > Ascaphus truei. The sequence continues at coordinate 107,078,260 of NC_134488.1, read as the reverse complement.
GAACTTAGGTGCCAGTTTAGGAGATGGTACCTTGAGGTGGATATTCCTAGAGGAGAGCCATACCAAATCCCCTGGTTTGTAACTGGGCGCCGAACGACGACGACGATCGGCCTGTAGTTTCGATCTGCGGGAGGAGTTGAGAAGGGTAGACTGAATCCTGGACCATGCGGTTTGGAGGGAAGAAATGCGTTCATCTACGGCTGGTACTCCAGAAGGAATGTTGGGGATGGGAAGACAGGGAGGGTGGAACCCATAATTTATAAAGAAGGGTGAGTCCCGGGTGGACTCGTTTTTTGCAGAATTGACGGCATACTCTGCCCAAGAGAGGAGTTGAGCCCAATCATCCTGAAAATCGGATATAAAACAACTCAGGTACTTCTCCAGGGATTGATTGATTCTCTCCGTTTGTCCATTGGACTGAGGATGATAGGTGGAAGAGAAGGAAGAAGAGATGCCCAATCTCTTCGTGAAAGCTCTCCAAAATTTGTATACGAACTGAGAACCTCTGTCAGAAACAATGGACGAAGGGATCCCATGAATCCGGAAAATCTGCTCCGTAAAGATATCAGCAAGGGCGGGGGAGGTGGGTAATCCTTTAAGAGGAATGAAATGGGACATCTTCGAGAACCTGTCCACGACCACCAAGATAGTGTTCATTCCTCTGGACCTGGGCAACTCCACGATGAAGTCCATAGAAATGTGGGACATGGGGCGGTCGTGAACTGGAAGGAGTAACAGAAAACCCTGAGGCTTTTGACGGAGAGTCTTGCTTTGAGCGCACGTGGGGCATGCGCGGGTAAACTCCAGAATATCTTGAGACATCCTTGGCCACCAGAAATTCCGACGAATGAGATCAGTAGTCTTCTTAAAACCTGGATGACCTGCAGATTTAGAGGAGTGACCCCAAGACAGGACCTCTGGAGCAAATTTGGATGGTACAAAGAGTTTGTTGTCGGGAACGACCAAGTCCTTGGGAATGCGTCTCTGGGAGTGCAAAATCTTGTCAAGATTCTTGAAAGTATACGTGGCGAGAATCCTCTCATGTGGAAGGATAGTCTCCAACGATTCCTCTGGCCTCTCTTCAGAAGAATGTATACGGGAGAGTGCGTCTGCATTTACGTTCTTGGTCCGGGAATATAGGACAGGTGAAAATCGAATCGAGAAAAAAAAAGAGCCCAACGAGCCTGTCGTGGACCAAGGCGTCGAGCGTTCTCTATGTAAAGAAGGTTCTTGTGGTCCGTGAGAATAGTAAACGGCTCTTTTGACCCCTCCAGCAGGTGTCTCCACTCTTGAAGAGCCATCTTCACGGCCAGAAGTTCCCTGTTACCCACGTCATAATTCCTCTCGGCAGACGAGAATTTCTTGGAAAAATATGCACAGGGATGTAACTTATCTTGGGGCGTGGGTCTCTGGGAAAGAACGGCACCAGCGCCACAATCAGAAGCGTCGACCTCCAGGACGAAGGGAAGTTCGATGTTGGGATGACGGAGAATAGGTGCGGATATAAAGGCTTCCTTGAGTGTCTCGAAGGCGGAGATGGCCTCGGGTGACCAAGCAGAAGGATCAGCTCCTTTTTTGGTGAGCGCAGTGAGGGGTGCCACAATGGTGGAAAAACTCCGTATAAACTTACGATAGTAATTAGCGAACCCTAAAAAACGTTGTATGGCCTTGAGAGAGTTGGGTCTTGGCCATTCAGTGACTGCTTGAAGTTTACCGGAGTCCATCATAAACCCCTCATCGGAAATGATATACCCCAGGAACGGAGTATAGGTTGTATGAAAGGTGCACTTCTCCAGTTTGACGTACAAATGGTGTTCACGGAGACGGGAAAGGACGTAGGAGGTGTGGCGTATATGGTCCTGGAAATCTTTGGAAAAAATCAGGATATCAGCCAAGTATACAATAACAAAAATATTGAGTACCTTACGAAAGACGTCGTTGATGAAATCCTGGAAGACAGCGGGAGCATTACATAAGCCGAAAGGCATTACTAGATATTCGTAGTGACCACTACGCGTGTTGAAGGCCGTCTTCCATTCATCCCTGTTCCTGATGCGCACCAGGTTATAGGCACCACGTAGATCCAACTTGGAAAAAATCTTGGCCCCCTGTAATTTATCGAACAGTTCGGTAATAAGGGGGAGGGGGTAACGATTTTTAATAGTGATGTGGTTTAAACCCCTGTAGTCGATGCAAGGCCTCAACGACCCGTCCTTTTTCTTGACGAAGAAAAACCCAGCCCCTGCTGGGGAATTGGAGTGACGAATAAAGCCTTTCTTGAGATTCTCCTGGATATATTCATCCATAGCGTGAGATTCTGGTAACGGCAAGGAGTAGGTCTTGGACTTGGGTAGGGAATAACCTGGAACTAGATCGATCGGACAATCGTAAGTCCTGTGTGGCGGCAAGAGGTCTGACTGTACCTTATTGAAAACGTCCCGGAATTGATGGTAAACGGAAGGTAGAATAACTTTGGGAACAGAGGTATTGGCCAGCAGTTGATGAGTCTCGCCTGACCTCGGCCTCCAGGAAATGGGGGCAGAGGAAGTCCAGTCAATGAGAGGATTGTTAAGCTGTAGCCAAGGACGACCAAGGGTGATGGGTATCCCAGGAGCGTGAATGGCATCGAGGACTAAGATCTCCTTGTGCAGATGTGAGGACAGAAGCAAGGGAGCCGTCTCTAAGGAGATGTGGGCCGGGGTAAGAGGACGTCCATCGATACCGACGAGTGCGATGGGAACCTTCTTTCTCATGAGTGGTATGCGGTTTAACCTGGCGAATTCAAGATCCACAAAGTTTCCTCCAGCTCCTGAGTCAATGAAAGCGGCGGTAGAAGTCTTGAACTTATCGCCTGAAAGGGAGACTGGAAATGTAAGTTTCTTAGGGAGTTCACCTTTAGAAAGGGGACGTGGAGACATTACACCTAGAGAGAGCCCCTCTGTACTCACTGGGTGTTCCCGTCCCGGACGCAGTGGACACTCCCAAACCAGATGTTCCATGGATCCACAGTAGAAACACAATCCCCCGGCGTGGCGGAACTGCCGTATCGGTGTGCGGATGCGTTGTACCCCCAATTGCATTGGCTCTGGCAACTCCAGTGCAGGAGTGTTGCTGGGAGTACTGGAGAACGGAACTTGAAAGTTATGGACGCGAGTGCGCTGACGCTCTGAGCGGCGTACCTGGATACGTTGATCCACTCGGACAGCCAAATCAATGAGGACCTCCAATTGATCCGGCCTGGATTGGCGAGAGAGTTCATCCTTGATGGGATCTGCCAGGCCTTGCCAGAACACGGAGACGAGAGCCTCTTGTCCCAAGTTAGTCTCGGCTGCTAGAGTCCGGAATTTCACAGCATACTGCGTCACCATTCACCGTCCCTGAGTGATATGGAGGAGAGAAACAGATGCCATCTCCCGACGAGCGGGGGAATCGAATACTTGTTGAAACTCGGCTTTAAATGCCGGGTAATCTTGGGTAATATCAGAACGTCGCTCCCAAACCGGGGAAGCCCAAGCCAGGGCGCTGCCAGTGAGGAGGTTATAAATGTAGGCTACCTTCTTGCGATCAGTATTGTAGAGATGGGGAGCCATTTCAAACTGCACCTCACACTGGTTTAGGAAACCCCTTCAATCTTGCGGTTCACCTGCATAAGGCTTGGGGGGAGGAATCCTTACATCTGAGCTGCTAACTGCGCTTGCGGAGTGGGGGCTTACATCTGGCGGGGTCGCGGTCGGTACCCTGTCTGAGAGTACTGCGACCTGGCGTGTAAGTGTCACAATTTGATCCGACATGGCCTGGTTATGCTGAAGCAGATTAGAGAGAAACTGTTGAAGTTCGGTCTGGTCTGCGTCTTGTGGGCTCGACATAATGTTACGCCGGTGCTGCCCGCAGACCAGACCCGTCCCCTGTGCTGAGGTGGGACGTAGGGATACACGCACCTGCAGCAAAGGGAGCGCGTCCGGAGTGTGGTGTTAGTGTTGCCAGGCCAGGTATAGTAATGAAGACAATACTTGCAGGTACCGGTAGTAGAGGAGGAGTAGTTATTGCCGTTGCCAAGATCAGGGATAGGAGAGTTGCGGATGATCGAAGGTATAAGCCGTGTTACAGGGATGCCAGAAGTCACGAAGTCCAAGTAGAGCCGAAGTCGAGAGCCAGAGGGGGTAGTCGTCCAATCCACGTCAATACCTGAGGAGTCACTGAGAGAGTAGTCAAATGCTTCCATACAGAGACTAAGTCGAGCGACGAGTGATGGGAAGCACAGGCATAATAAAGCTGGGCAGGCCAATGGGAAAAGGGGGCAGGCCTGGAGGACTGCAAGGAGTCCTCCCTGATAGGAGGGAGGTGTTACAGCCCAGCTGAGTGTAATCCTTGATTTGCATGGAACTGTGTGATGCTTGGGGGCGACACCTCACTGCAGGAGCAGTGATTAAAAATGCTCTGTTAGGCGTGTGCTCTGTAAGCTGGGAATGCATGCACATAACGTCTGGGGCTGGCGTGCGTGTAGGTGTGTGCAGGAGGGCGTGGACGCGCCCGGAGCTGAGCAGAGGAATCACCGAGGGGAGTGATCCCGCGATGGCGGCAGGGGCGAGGAGCCGTGGAGGCTGGTAAGGCAGGATTGTAGCGAGGAAAACGCCGATTCCTGACAAGGAGAAGATCCACCATTAAAAAGGGGGAGGTGACGTGAGCTCTGGGGGAGGTGCCACAACCTCCATACAACTGATTCCAGTCAGAAATTAAATTAACACACACACCCAGCAAGCTCAAACGCCCACACCTACCTAATCTTGACTATATGTAATGCCACATAGAGTGCAACTGGGCTTTTGTGGCACATGAATACAACAAACACAGGGGGTGCCCAGTGCTACGTCCAAATGACAAAAGATACCTGGTAATAATTACAAGAAATGATGCTTCAGTGTAAATAATAATGCTAATGCTAATAATAATAAAATATGTTTTTTTAGTTAGCATTAGCATTATTATTTACACTGAAGCATCATTTCTTGTAATTATTACCATGTATGTTTTGTCATTTGGACGTAGCACTGGGCACCCCCTGTGTTTGTTGTATTCATGTGCCACAAAAGCCCAGTTGCACTCTATGTGGCATTACATATAGTCAAGATTAGGTGGGTGTGGGCGTTTGAGCTTGCTGGGTGTGTGTGTTAATATATATATATATATATGTAACGGTTTTTGTGAACCGGTCTGAACCCCCCAATCTCATATTGGCCCCTGTGGTCTAACCAGTCCCCATTACGGTGTAGTGTCTGGTGGTGCACCTGTTGGCTACAGGACTCCTGAGTCTCCCGCATGATGGTGTGTGGGGATTTGCCAACCCAGACAGGCAGCTGAGGTAGTGTGATGAGTCCTACCTAGATCCAGTGCAGCGCCTCCACCTCATCAGGGTCCCTTCGGTCACTCGGGGATGGTCCTGGCGAGGAACTCCTCTGTGGTGCCCCTCTCCGTGCAATAACGCCACACTTGAACATGAGAGTGTTGTTAATCAAGGACATCTTTATTTGTACGGTGGGCCAGCTGCCCTCCACAAGGGGTGTAATCAGCCCTCCATTGTTCAGCTGCTTCCCTCTGAAAGGTTCCTCCGTTTCTAATGGAGTTGCTTCCACCTCTCCCCTAAGGGAGATTCACCAGCTTCTCTGTCTGCCTTGTGCTGCCAGACTCACAGCTCTGCATCAGACTACTGCAACAATGTTGCAGACCTCCATGTGCCTCTTACTGAACAGAGGCAGCCCAACAACAGGAACTCAACTAACTTTAGACAGTGCTGTGTCTTATATCACCTAGGAACAGGCACATCTCTGATGTCACTAACCGTGGACACCAGCATGTTGTCACTTCCTATGGGACATATGACACCTCACCAGGGTGTGAGGGCAAACCTCCATGATAACTACTGGCATGCCTGCATACTTACCAGGTTTACTGCCAGCATGAGAAAGAGATATGTACACCAATTTTACATTTGGCTACATTCTCCCCCTGGTGGAACCCAACGGCCCGGCTGGGATCTAAATTTGCGGAACCTTCCTTCAGGTAGCACTGCAAAACATAACAACACACATTACAGTACATATCTTTTCATCACAATAACAGATACATCCTAACGTCGATGTGTAACAACTAGGATTTCTCCCTGCTGGAGTATCCATTACTGGTACTACCATACCCTCTTAAGGTGGCCTACGCACAGCATGGTCCACTGGGTTTAGAGCAGCCATGCTGTAACACTCTGGGTGACATACCGGACACCCACAAACAGCCCATAACTCTGGCCTGGATGCTAGTGGACTGAGAGGATCATGCCCATACACTTCCTTAAGGCATTTCCTGGAAATGTAAGACCTCTTTTCTTGATTACACCACTTCTCATCTAACCCACCAGGATCCCAATCCTCTAGAGAGCTATCAGTATCCCAATCTTCCATGGAACTATCAGAATCACAATTTTCTTCCACCTCATCGGTACTATATCCCCCATCCTCATCAGTAGAACCCATTTCAAACTCAATTTCTCCCTCCATGAGGGGCTGAGGGACGTATGGGTATTCCAGGCCATGCGAGTGTTTGTACTTGGCTATAATAGCCCTCTCGGCCCGGCTGCTCCTAGTCAGCTCTGCGTCCCCTGCCCTCCCTGGCAACACCCATGACAGGGCTCATCAGGGTCTACTGGGTCTGATAGGATGTCAGGACCCATGGGCTCTATTTCCTTGCGCTCAATTTTGAACCACCTCTCTTGTAGCTCCCTTTCCCTCTGCGCGGATGTGAACTCTCCTACTGCCCACCAGTAATCCACTATATCCTCCCTTCGGATAAGGAATAGCGTACGATCCATCCAGGCCACATAGCCCTCAAATAATGGGGCCCACCACCGGGTTTCTGTACCTTTCTCTGACTCTATTGAGTCCCCTTCCTCTGCATCCCCCCAAGAGGATATCCCCGAGGTTCTTTCCGAGCGAGGCTTGGACCATGGGTATGATCCCAGTACCTTTTCCTCTGCCGAATCGGGTACATTAGGCATCCACCGGTCCACCGATGCCTTACCCAGTTGCCCTCCACCTCCACCCCTGGAACCCCCCTCTGAAGCGTAACTGTTCAGTCTCTCCCCAGTCCGTTCCTCACCGGTTCCCTGGGACCCTCCCGACATCCCCAAACTGGACGTGGATCCACAGGAAAAGGTAACTGGGACAGGGGCCTTATCTAGGGCATGGGTTTGGGCGTAAGGATGGGCAAATAGTATCCGCGGGATTCCGACCTGCTCTCTACCCTTGGATTGTCCCGGATCACTGCGAGGACTCACCGCTGGCTGAGCCTCACCCTTCTCGGCTCTCCTCGCAGCCTGCCAGCTCTTTGTTGTCACAGGTGATCGGGAAGCACTGCCCGATCGCCGAGGCGCTGTGGTTCTCTCTCTGGTCGTTCCGCTACCTCCGCCGGAAGTGGCGTCATCACCGGAACCGGATACTCCGCCATCTTGAGATGGATCCCCATGCGGGATCTCTTCCTCCACAACGACATCCGCCGCCAGAAGTGATGGTTCTGGTCTCCGCTCCGTTCGGGCCTGGGCTAGGCCTTCCTCCGCCGCTGCCACCACCGGCGCCTGGGGAGGGCAAGGATGCATCTCACCGCTCCGTCGGCTCGGGATGGAATTTTCTCCTCCTTCCGCGCTGTAAGTCACCACGGCCGTGGGACTCCGCCGCTCCGGTTGTCTCCGCACAGGCGATCTCGGCACCTCGAGACTCCGCTCCGACACAGGTAAGTGCTGGTTCTTTTGCAGCACCGCTGTAGTGGTCCGCCGGTAGGCGCATCACCACCGTCGTTAGGGTCGCTTGTTCCTCTTCCGAGGAGCCGAACTCCGACTCGGGGAGTGGCACTCCCGCAGGGGACCGACGGTGAGGTTCCGGGTTCTCACCGCGGTTGTAGACCCCTCTCTCTTCAGGCTCCGTTCTGATCATTAGGAGCGATCCCCATTCTCCGGGATCAACTGGTTCGGTGCAGGCCGCACGCGGGGCTTCAGCCGTCAGCATGGCTGTGTCCACTCCCGCCTCCTGGCAATAAATAGGGATATATGTCCATCTCGCTCTTGGTAGTGCTGGTTACGGGAGACACTTTGCACAGTGGTCTCTCCTGTTCACCAGCTCCTCGCAACTGTGGGACAGGAAGCTCACATCCAGCTCCTCCCTCAGACAACTCGGGTCTTGGCTGGCAGAGATAGAGACCCCTCCCCCTGGTGAATATTTGGGGAGGGTCCCACAACGGAATAGGATGCCCCGGCACAGGGGCTGAACTTTTCACAGTCCTGGGGGGCGTGGCTTCCGATTTCGCGCCATTACCCCCAACAGGGTGGGGTTCCTCTTTCGCCGCCAATTCCAGCCGTTTTCTTTCAGCTGCCTTGCGTGCAAAATACCCTTCCTTTTTGCACACAACTCCAGCTGCCGGAACTACTTCTGGTAATTGCGCCGTCGGCTCACCAGCTCCTGGATCCACTGGACCCATGCCCACGGGGCATAACTTGAAGCCACTCCCCCTGGTTGAGATTAGGGGAGGGTCCCATAGATTTATCGGGTGACCCAGCACTGGGGCTGAATTAGTCACTGTCCATGAGTGCGCGGCTGCAGCTTTCGCGCCATACCCCCCATCAGGGCGGGGTTTCCCTGTTGGCGCCACTCCTGGCCAACTCTCTGCAAGTCCCGAATTTGCAGAATTTTCTGCAACTGGCCCACGCGGTCTCCCAGGGAGGCGGGAGCCGCCATTTTGTAAGTACTGTTCTCCAGATACAATCTCAATGTCCTCGCTACTATCATTCAGGGTAGCACCCCGCGGTCCTAGGCAGGGCCAAAACGGTGCGGCTACAACTTTCGCTCTACTCCATAGCAGGCTTGTAAAAGACATTTCAGCAACAGCTTGCTCTTCAGTGGGACGCACGCCACGTGTGCTTTCCCCGTCAGCCTCCGGTCGCCATCTTGGACTATCCGCACCGCGCGGACCCTCCATTCTTTCGGTCGCCATTCTCTCGTAGCAGTTATCGTACATGGGGCTCCGCTCTGCGGGGCAGCCACCACACCGGTACAATAAAGATTGCCCTGATGCACCACCTTGTGTACCTAATGTAGGCTGGACTCATGTTGCACTACCTCAGGCTAGGCTCACTCTCTCAGTGTCTGCTGTATCTCCTTCCTCCCAGTCTGTGCTCCCTACGGTAAGAGGTCTGGAATGGGCTAGAGTACTCTGGGGCTTCCATGCAGTACTGAGGCGTCTACCTGTCTTGGTTAGCCTAGCGCAGACCCTCTCCAGGATTCCTGACCACGTTAACAGGCTATCCCTTCTGGCATCCTACCAACCAGCACTACCTCAAGGTGACTAGGGCAACTGTAGCCCGGCTCCAAACCCCCCACTCCTTTCAGGCCCCTAGGTCGTCCCTGCGAACTGACACACGCCATCAGCCCCCCTGACCGCCCCTAGGTCCGTCCCAACGCAGCACAAAGTGGCAGCAGACACTTCTCCCTGTTTCCAAGTGACCTAGCAAAAGCCTGTCCTGTTGACAGGTCTATATCTCAGCAGCACCTCCAAATGTAACGGGTTTTTGTGAACCGGTCTGACCCCCCCAATCTCATATTGGCCCCTGTGGTCTAACCAGTCCCCATTACGGTGTAGTGTCTGGTGGTGCACCTGTTGGCTACAGGACTCCTGAGTCTCCCGCATGATGGTGTGTGGGGATTTGCCAACCCAGACAGGCAGCTGAGGTAGTGTGATGAGTCCTACCTAGATCCAGTGCAGCGCTTCCACCTCATCAGGGTCCCTTCGGTCACTCGGGGATGGTCCTGGCGAAGAACTCCTCTGTGGTGCCCCTCTCCGTGCAATAACTCCACACTTGCACACGAGAGTGTTGTTAATCAAGGACATCTTTATTTGTACGGTGGGCCAGCTGCCCTCCACAAGGGGTGTAATCAGCCCTCCATTGTTCAGCTGCTTCCCTCTGAAAGGTTCCTCCGTTTCTAATGGAGTTGCTTCCACCTCTCCCCTAAGGGAGATTCACCAGCTTCTCTGTCTGCCTTGTGCTGCCAGACTCACAGCTCTGCATCAGACTACTGCAACAATGTTGCAGACCTCCATGTGCCTCTTACTGAACAGAGGCAGCCCAACAACAGGAACTCAACTAACTTTAGACAGTGCTGTGTCTTATATCACCTAGGAACAGGCACATCTCTGATGTCACTAACCGTGGACACCAGCATGTTGTCACTTCCTATGGGACATATGACACCTCACCAGGGTGTGAGGGCAAACCTCCATGATAACTACTGGCATGCCTGCATACTTACAGTACCAGGTTTACTGCCAGCATGAGAAAGAGATATGTACACCAATTTTACACATGGCTACATATATATACACACACACAATTATATTACACAGTTACCTCTCCGGGTAAAAGGACTAGTGACAGGACCTGCCAAATGTGCACTTTTTGTAGTTGGTAGAATTGTAAGTAGTGAGTACCATTAAATTACATAGAGTATGTTATAATCCTACAGGTCAGCAATGCTTTATTAGTACAACAGAATGGTTATTACTTATGCCATGAAAACTAAAACCCGTTTAAATGGTTATTTTTCAAGTGAAATGAAAGTAAAGTACAATGTGATGCTGTCAGTCATCGATACCGTCTTTCTATTAGTAGGTACCTTGTGATGGAGGACTTACTGTAACCTTGCATTTAGGGTCATTACAGGCACGATCCCCGTGACTATTATCAACCAGAGATATTATAAATTGGCAACAGAAAAAGACCACTCAACCTTTCCCATGTTTAATTACAGGGGAGCTTCACGGTAATTTTTTAAATATTTTTAATATCTCTGGTGCCCTTGTGATTTTCCCAATGTGTCTCATTACTTCTATACCTTAATTTTGCTATCTTTCTATCTTTTCAGAACAAAGCTATGTGCCCCCACCACCGTTTCGGTGAAGGGCTTGTGTAGCTTTCCATAGTTCTAGACCATTTAATAGTCTATCTAAACCATTGGAATGACTGAATTGTTCCTTTCATGGACACAGTAGAAAAATTATAATTTTTTAGTTAATAGTCACCCGTTGTGTCCATTAGATAACATTTTATGAATCCGTTGGTTTGTGTCTCACTATTCAGCAGGTCTCTTCAACTAGTTCTCCAAAGTGGCCCGGTCAGAAAACATATGAGTAGAAGAGCCACAAACTCATTGCAATGTCATTTTAGATACACTTAAAAATGACTATATTTCAACATTTTACAAACATTAATAACATCAGTACCATACATATATATATATATATATATATATATATATATATATATATATATATATATATGTTCAGTTTCTCATCCTATTAAGGGCGCTGGGCAGGGGCAGGCTGGGCGTGGATGCTTGAATGTAACAAGGATGGATGCCAGGAACTTGTATGAAACATACAACGCTTTATTGGACATCCCTAAATAATGCTTCACAGACATTGACATACTTCACACTTGACTGACAACTTGTGGCAAATAATAATATAAAGGACTTCATCCCCTTTGTAGCTCTCCCCCCTATGCTAGGGGGATAATGAATTTATTTGGGCTTCCTCCCCTTTATATCTCTAACTCTTATGCTGGGGAGGTACTTGGCTTGTTACCCACAGTAAGAATTAAATTATCAGTCTCTTGCATGATGCTCTATGTTAAATGGACCTCTCTGGAATACAACTCATGATGCTGAGTGAGGAACCCGCTCCTGTGTACCGCATACTGCACTTCTTCCATAATTATCTGACCAGGATTGCACTAGGAAACTTCCGGTTTGGCCGATCCAAACACACTCTGGAGTTACTAACACTGAGAACTCCTTACTAAAAGCATGCGTCCTCCCGTTCAGTAGTGAGAACAATCTCAGACCTATACCGAGGCACTTACTTAAAGGGCACGTTACTAATTGAAAACAACATAGGGTGACAAGACACATCTTTATTCATTAATCTATAAACACAAACCTATTTACAGGACTCACAGTGAGGCCCCATTCTGAACTCTGAAGAACCTGTTTCTAGAACATTGGGTGGAGCTATATGTACCCTTCTATCTCTCTATAGTGACATCACTGGTCACAAGACATACTAGGGAGTGGCTTCCCTTTCTACATAGTCATTGTACATCACAAGATCGGGAGGGGAATAACCTGAGTGAGCCAAGCAGTTAACCCCTTAACTGAAATAGTAATCCCAAAGGGGGGGCTACATTTACAAATATCTTAACTTACAATTAAGTTTCAGTGTGAAGAACTGCACTTAGCTGCCTATGCAACTAGTCTGTAATTAGCAGGAGCAGAGAATCTAAGCGCCACATCAAGGGCAGCCAACTGAAGGATCCTGCTATACAGCATGCCAGACTAAATGCTCCATGTCCTGGCTAATTGTGATCTAGCCCTGTGTTATTTCATCAGAACATTTCCCTGAGATCCTCAAACTGCCTGCAGACCAGGAAATGTTCTAACAAAAAATAGGACTGCTGTATTTTCAGAATTGTGGTATCGTGCCTGATATAAATCAGGAACTGTGATGTGACCAGACAATACCCACAAAGACTCGGTCACCAAGTGCTGCAAATCTGTCATTGAAGGCACTATTGGATCAGGAAATGTACATCTATTCTATTCCCAGTGAAATCCAAATTGCTTCTTGCAAAAAGCAAATATGCATATTTTGATGGGCAGCACAAATAGAGAATTTTGACAAGTGAAACCCAATAAACATCTTTAAAACCAACAAGCACTTGCATAGAAACTATACTTTCATTGGTATGGCTATCTAATATTAGCATACGAAAAGATGGCCAAGAGATTCTCCACAAGGTGGGGGAATGGGCAGGAGAGCCCCTATTTTGTGCACTCGGATACCCCGGGGTGTAGACAGTATGTAGTTGCAATGTGCAATTCTGTATTGGATCAGGCTGTACAGCACATCTGTATTCTATCTGGGTATACCATGTACATTGTACATTGTCACATAAATGGTTTGAACAGTCCTAATATCCCCTGGTGAATGATCAGTAAGTAATATGGTCTATATTAAAATAACGTGTTAATAATAAACAGATTAAAATACAGTGGGGAAATAGTCACCCCACACTGGTCCGTGAAATAGCTAATAGCAGTATAGCATAATAGTGGCTGTGTACTCCGTCAACAGGGTCACTGATGGGAAATGGGGAAATGACTGCTACTAAACGGTATATGTCCGAAAATAGCTATAACGAATACACCAAGCAGGACCTTGTCTGAGGCAATTAAAATTACAATTACAACGGCAGCGGAAGGTAAATACCTCCAGAGGTTTGTATATTCAATAGCTGCTTGTCCAGCCCAGATCTGGATTGCATGTACTGTGCGCAGAGGTACCCACAAGACTCAAGTCAAATGTAGGTAGGTATCAGAGTAACCGCGGTGTGTGCAGGCCACTTGCAGGCTTAAATAGGCATGAGAGATACGGTGACGCGTTAGCACTTTATACAGGTAATGCGCGATGTCCTGCAGTGTATGTAATGTAAGGCAGATTCCTGCAGTGTGTGATGTCCTGCAGTGCATGTAATGTAAGGCAGATTCCTGCCATGCGCGATGTCCTGCAGTGTATGTAATGTAAGGCAGATTCCTGCTGCGGCGTGTGCAATGTTCTGCAGTGTATGTAATGTAAGGCAGATTCCTGCAGTGCGGGATGTCCTGCAGTGCATGTAATGTAAGGCAGATTCCTGCCATGCGCGATGTCCTGCAGTGTATGTAATGTAAGGCAGATTCCTGCTGCGGCGTGTGCAATGTTCTGCAGTGTATGTAATGTAAGGCAGATTCCTGCAGTGCGCGATGTCCTGCAGTGTATGTAATGTAAGGCAGATTCCTGCAGTGCGCGATGTCCTGCAGTGTATGTAATGTAAGGCAGATTCCTGCAGTGCGCGATGTCCTGCAGTGTATGTAATGTAAGGCAGATTCCTGCCGGGAGTGTGCAATGTCCTGCAGTGTTTGTAATGTAAGGCAGATTCCTGCCGTGGCGTGCGCGATGTCCTGCAGTGCATGTAATGTAAGGCAGATTCCTGCTGTGGCGTGTGCAATGTCCTGCAGTGTATGTAATGTAAGGCAGATTCCTGCAGTGCGCGATGTCCTGCAGTGTATGTAATGTAAGGCAGATTCCTGCAGTGCGCGATGTCCTGCAGTGCATGTAATGTAAGGCAGATTCCTGCAGTGCGCGATGTCCTGCAGTGTATGTAATGTAAGGCAGATTCCTGCAGTGCGCGATGTCCTGCAGTGTATATAATGTAAGGCAGATTCCTGCAGTGCGCGATGTCCTGCAGTGTATGTAATGTAAGGCAGATTCCTGCAGTGCGCGATGTCCTGCAGTGCATGTAATGTAAGGCAGATTCCTGCAGTGCGCGATGTCCTGCAGTGTATGTAATGTAAGGCAGATTCCTGCAGTGCGCGATGTCCTGCAGTGTATATAATGTAAGGCAGATTCCTGCAGTGCGCGATGTCCTGCAGTGTATGTAATGTAAGGCAGATTCCTGCAGTGCGCGATGTCCTGCAGTGTATGTAATGTAAGGCAGATTCCTGCAGTGCGTGATGTCCTGCAGTGTATGTAATGTAAGGCAGATTCCTGCAGTGCGCGATGTCCTGCAGTGTATATAATGTAAGGCAGATTCCTGCCGGGAGTGTGCAATGTCCTGCAGTGTTTGTAATGTAAGGCAGATTCCTGCCGTGGCGTGCGCGATGTCCTGCAGTGTATGTACTGTAAGGCAGATTCCTGCCGCGACGTGTGCAATGTCCTGCAGGAATCTGCCTTACATAACATACACTGCAGAACATTACACACGCCGCGGCAGGAATCTGCCTTACATAACATACACTGCAGAACATTACACACGCCGCGGCAGGAATCTGCCTTACATAACATACACTGCAGAACATTACACACGCCGCGGCAGGAATCTGCCTTACATAACATACACTGCAGAACATTACACACGCCGCGGCAGGAATCTGCCTTACATTACATACACTGCAGAACATTGTGCACAGCATGAATCTGCCTTACATTACATACACTGCAACCGCCCGCGCCCATCCAGAAAAATCTACCACCCCCAGGCGCGCACCCCAGTTTATGAACCCCTGCTCTTATTCTGGATCCAGGGTCATGTCTAGGGTATGAATGAACCCAGCTAGCTTCAACTCAGCCCTCTTTCCAAAGCACAACAAGTCCTGTAGATTTTCTTCACTTTATTTAGGAAAGCAGCAATAAAAACAGGCACTTGTGGATAAGATGTTTGTGTTGGAAGGGTGTATCTCTGTGGATGCTTTGTAGTTAAGGGCAGGTGAAAAGAATTGGCCTTGCATAGGGGTGTAACATGAATGTACTCACTCTGCCAATGTCAGGAAGTAAAGACCGTGGGTACTGCTTGTGACACAGGGATAGGGGTCAGTCCAAACTAACTGTCAGCAGGGACAGGGGGGAATGGGAAAGCCCATTAACTTGGAGGACTGAAGATGTTGCCAGGGCAACCAGGGGTGTGACAGACTGGAAGGAAAAAAGGCAACATAATGTATCCATTCCTTCTGCCCTGGGAGTGAAACTGCAAGGAAAGTAACATCCAAATACAGCTAGCAGGCAGAACTGCCAAGGAAAGGGGGGGGGGTGAAACAGAGAAGGCAGAAATGGGTATTTCTGTTCCATGACACTCCCCGTCTGGTATCTAGAGATACCACTATATAACAGAATATGTGGAACATATGTGCAATGCAAACATAACACAACAATGCAAAGGTCCATGTCCACATAGCGAGGTGATGCCGGCCGGTACCACTGGCATCAAAGTCCTTTGGCCAAAACCTTCTGGTAAGGGAGGCCAGGTGGATGCACAGCTCCAAGTTAGCTGGTTGCACCACAATGTCTTTGTGTAAAGGTCTCTTGCACTGTTTTCTTTCAACTTTGTGAGAGAACAGTCCTTTTGTCTCTGTAGTTTTCTCTACAGAGTGCATCACCTCGTAGATATGCCTGTCATGGTAGTCTGTCACCCTATCACCTGGCGTTTGGCGGAAAGAGATGGTCTTTGGCTCCTTGCAGAAGCGGATCAACGCCCCTGGAGGACTGGTTGTCAAGTCTGATCCAGTGAGTAGGGCGCCATTTGGAGAGGCTTCCTGGTGCTTAGCATTGGAGCTGAACGTTACGCATATCTGGCTGGATTTCTGATAGTGGTGGACACCAGATGATAGGAGGTGCCGGCATTTTTTACCTTCCTTCAGTGAAGGCGCTGGCTATGCGTGTCCGCTAAGGAATCTCTTCCGCGTGAAGACCACAATTTGATTCTTGGTTTCCGGCTCCCTTTGTGGGTTGCGGCGGAGCGAATTGAGTCTAGAGATGGCATGTTCTCTATTGTTCGGGAGGCGTATTTTTGGTGAACGGAATGGTAGCGGAGTCACCTAACTGCCCGGTCCGTCTTTGAAGAGCTTCTTGACTGTTAACCTTGGGAATCCTCTATCTTCCCTCGATGGTGTTTGCTTGTCGTCGTCCCTTGTTGTCTGGAATGCTGTGCACCGTAAGTCATCTCCATGTGTTTTGGTGAAACGCTTTTGTGTCTCTTTGTTAACTGCCATCAGGAGGTTATTTTCTCCCTGGACATGACGAAGAACACTCTCTTTTGTCCTTGTAAATTCCTTTATGAAATGTCTCTGCGACTGTCTCTTTTTAGAGGTGTGAGAGGACAGTCTTTTTGCCCCTGTAGCTTCACTTGCGGGGTGCAATCTTTTGCAGCTGTACCAGCCGTGGCGGCTGGCTGCTTTGCCACTTGGTATTCTGTGGAGAGGAATGGCTGTACGTCTTAACTGTGCCATTGCTCGCAGGAGGACCGTCGGATTGTTTATTTTCTTTTGGGAGATCCCTTTGTCGGTCACCTTCAGGAGGTTAATTTCTTCATTCGGTGGAATCACCTTGTCATCCTTAGTTGTCGGGACTACTAAGCATCCTAGGCCATTGTCACATCCCTCTGATGCGAAGATGTTTTTGTTGGTCTCGGGAGTATGACCTTGTCTCTTCTCTTCACTTGGCCTTCCTGTCACTTGGAGATGGCCAAGACACGGTTCGGAGAGAGATGTGTGTCCGCATTCTGTTATCACCGTTCAGCGGGCGTTGACATAGTCTGGTTCGTGTCCTTTATCAGTACACATGTTGCCCACTATCACCCATCCTAGGTCAAGTCTTTGGGCGAATGGTGCATTGTGGGGTCCGTTACGCTGTTTACGGACTTTGTGCACCCTCAAGATGTCCCTACCGAGCAGCAGCAAGATGTTAATGCCTTGTTCTACCGGTGGGATGTAGTTGGCTATTCCTCTGAGGTGCGGGTGATGACGTGCTACATCTGGTGTGGGAATCTTGTCCCTGTTTGCAGCCATATAGTTGCACTTGATGAGGGTGGGGAGAGCTATCTTCACTCTGTTATCCACTGAACGTATGACGTAGCCGCTTGCTCTTCTCCCTGTTGTCTCAGTTGACCCTGCACAGGTTCTGAGGGTGTAGGGTGAGTCATTGTCTTGTGAGTTGAATAAGTTGAAGAATTCCGTCTTCGCCAATGATCTGTTACTTTGATCGTCGAGGATTGCATACATCCGGATAGCCTTCTCAGGTTGTCCCTGGGGGTGCACTGTGACAAGGCATATTTTGGAGCAGGATATTTTGTCACTTCCTTTTCCGCAAACCTCGGTGCACTGAGACGTGACAGATGTTGGCTCTCCTTCCTCCCTGCCATGCTCTGCTATGGAGGATGGGTTGTTGAGTTGGTGGAGTGTCAGCGCCTCTGGATGTAGAGATGTTACGTGCTTGTCACTTTTGCACACTACACATTTGATGTTTTCTTTACAGTCTCTGGCTAGGTGAGTTGTGGAATCGCAGCACCTGAAGCAAACTCCGAATTCTCCGAGTAACTTCTTGCGTTCCTCTAGGGACTTCATCCTGAATTCAAAGCATCTGTTAAGTGGGTGTGGCTTCTTGTGTATGGGACATTCCCTGTTTGGGTCCCTTGGTTTCTCGTCTCCGGCGACCAACAGATCGGGAGTAGTTTGGGTCGTGGGGGACACATCCGTCCTGTGGACCGAGACGGGTGTTCGAGTGTTACCGTATCTCAAAACTGGTCTCTCATTCCTCAGGTCGCTTGCACTGTGTGTGGTCTGTGCACCCAAGATGAAACTGGGATCGTTCCTTGTCCTTGCCGCTTCGCGGATGAAGCTCAAGAAGAATGAGAAGGGAGGGAAGGCGACTTGCTTCTCCCTTTTGTATTTGGAGCCTTGTGAAATCCATCTTTCTTGGAGGTTGTAGGGTAGCTTCTCCAAGATGTGTCTCACTCCGCGAGATTAGTCTAGGACGTTGAGACCTGTTAAGGAATGGTCTTTCCTTGCAAATTCCAGCTCTTGCAGCAGGTCCCCGAGCTCTCGTAACTTCGAGTAGTCTTTAGCTGTGATCCTGGGAAAGCTGTCGACTCTCTTGAAGAGCGATTCTTCGACTGCTTCGGGGCTACCGTAGCACTCTTCTAGCCTTTCCCATACTAGGTCGAGACCTACTTGGGGGTGGTTCGCGTTTGCCGTCCCGAGTCTCTTTGCGTGCTCCTTGGATTCTTTTCCCAGCCATTTGGATAGCAGGTTGAGCTCTTCCCTTGCTGAGAAGTCCAGGCCCTTGATTGCGTCCTTGAACGTAAACTTCCACATTCAGTAGTTCTCAGGACGGTCTTCAAAGTTGGTAAGTCCTGTTTGCACCATGTCACGCCGGATCATGTACTTGGCCATGTCTGTCAGGCCTGAGGCATCGGCGTGTTGGTCGCGTTCTGAGGTAGTTGCTTGGAGGGTCCATGCGGTTGCCTCTTCCTTGGCGTGAATGCGTGGTGACTGCTGGTCAGTGTGAGGGGCTGTGTTTTCCCGTGTCGGTGTGCCTGGATTGCGAGCTTATTGTAGTGCATCCGTGTGCGCGCTGGCGTGTGGATCACTGTTGCGGCTGTGGCTATCCCAGGCAGCATGTACCATTGAAGGAACAGTGTCTTTTTCTCTTGGACCTAGTGAGTCTTCGGTGTCTGTGGAGTCACTCCTGTCGTGTTGAGATGGTGCGCTGGTGTTTATGCTGAAGAGGCTCCTTACGTAGTCTTCAGTGCGTTGGGCTGGATCCTCTGAGGCTATCCGTCTGTACGGTTGCTCCCCGCCATCCTGTTGCGCGGCTGCTTCTAAGATTTCGGCTTGGGCTATGGCGGCAGCAGCTTCCCTTTCTTGATTTAGGGCCTCTAGGTTAATGTCCACCTCTGTCTTTTTCCATGCAACGATGGCAGCGGCGGTGGCAGCGGCTGTCTGCTCCTCCTCTTCTATGCGGGCCCTTTCTAGTTTCATGGCTGCATCTTTCTGAGTCCTGGCACGTGCGGCCTCTGCGGTGGCTCGCGCCTTGGTGGCGTTTGCGCTTGCGCTAGACACGTGAGATTGCGCTGATCTTGCTGACCTTGACGAGTGTCTGGATGTGCTGGAGCGCTGTGATGCGGTCTCCAGGAGGAGCTCTTTTCTCTCGCTTTGGGCGTCCGTGATGGCGGTTTGCACGATGCCATCACGTTCCAGGTCAATCGCCTTTTGCAGGTCGTGTTCCCACATGCTGTCTTCTGTGTTAGTTCTTGTCAGATAGGTGAAATATGCCTGTGACAGTGTTACGTAACGTCTATGGCATGACTTAATCTGAGTAATAGCTTGCTTAATCTTTGTTTCTTGATCGCTAGCACTTGCGACATTACCTTTTTCACGATCAGTGTCCTCCCAGGCCTTCTCTAATTTTTCGCGGTGTGCGTCAATGTCGGCCTCATATTTTTCGCTGGCCTTTTGTGTCAGTGTGACTGTCGGTTTAGGCCTTGCGTTTGCGTTTGCCTGCGCCTGTTGCAGTTGCGCAGCGGTCTCTGTGTCTGAGTGGTCACTCTCCTGAGTGATGTCTGGTGAGGATCTGAGTTCTGCCATGCTGTAGGTGTGTGTAGGCCTTTAGCCAATGCGTGTGGCATGCGGTCTGTTACCTGCATCAGCGATGGATGACTGTCTCAGATAGTGCCGGTAGGTGTCCTGCAGCTGTAAGCGTAGGAGTAGCTGTACTTACAGGTGTCCGGTGGCTCTGACCCGTGTCCTGGCGGTGTCCGGTGGCGTGGCCCTTGGTGGCGCTGGCCGTGGGGACATGCGCAGGGTTAGGTGAGATGGTAATCCCTCACTGTGAAGCTGTGCAGAGGGTGGACTCAAAGACAGAAAAGAGCAATAAAAGTTCTGTGTATGGTGCACTGTGTGACTGCAGTGCTGGAGCCTTGAGTGTTGGTTGCAGGCTGTGTGCAGTGTAAGCTGCTTGCTTGTACTGCAGCAGAAGTAGTGTAAGCTGCTTGCTTGTACTGCTGCAGGCTGTGTGCAGTGTAAGCTGATGCTTGTACTGCTGCAGAAGTTGTGTGAGCTGCTTGCTGTTTGTAAGGCTTTTGCTGTAGAAAGTCTGTGCTCTTTGGTATAAAGCCTTCTGATCTGTCTGGCAGTGTAAAGCTGCTTGCTTGTCCTGGGGTGCAGAGACTATTCTGTATAGCATAAGGGTTATGAGTAGCAGTTCCTGTGTGTGTCCCCAAGACACACGGTCTTCTTTTCACTATTCTGGATACAGGGTCATGTCTAGGGTATGAATGAACCCAGCTAGCTTCAACTCAGCCCTCTTTCCAAAGCACAACAAGTCCTGTAGATTTTCTTCACTTTATTTAGGAAAGCAGCAATAAAAACAGGCACTTGTGGATAAGATGTTTGTGTTGGAAGCGTTTGTATCTCTGTGGATGCTTTGTAGTTAAGGGCAGGTGAAAAGAATTGGCCTTGCCAGAGGGGTGTAACATGAATGTACTCACTCTGCCAATGTCCGGAATTAAAGACCGTGGGTACTGCTTGTGACACAGGGATAGGGGGCAGGTCAAACTAACTGTCAGCAGGGACAGGGGGGAATGGGAAAGCCCATTAACTTGGAGGACTGGAGATGTTGCCAGGGCAACCAGGGGTGTGACAGACTGGAAGGAAAAAAGACAACATAATGTATCCATTCCATCTGCACTGGGAGTGAAACTGCAAGGAAAGTAACATCCAAATACAGCTAGCAGGCAGAACTGCCAAGGAAAGGGGGGGGTGAAACAGAGAAGGCAGAAATGGGTATTTCTGTTCCATGACAGCTCTATTCTAAAGAAGAGAAACCCCCCTCCTTCCCGGGGTAGTGGCTTGTAAGCCGGCCCAAATACTGTCATTGACCCCCCCCCCCCCCTTATAATAACAGGCTATTCCTGAACTTTATTGAACACACACACAGAACAGTATAACAGACCCTGCAGGAATTACTCTCAATACGGCCCACTCTGTACTTGGACTTACAGTGTTAGAGGGTCAGGGAAGCAGTAGTCCAAGGGGACTTGGCTACATCTATATGTTAATGTGTATCGGTGTACTTACATGTATCTGTGGGTAAGTTTATATATAGGAAGTAATTCCGTATGAGAACATGTTTGTGTTTGTGATTGTATATGTGTTTATTTATACTGTTTAAGAAATATGCGCGTGTGTTTGTGTGTAGTCGTGTACTGTATATAGAAGTATATAGTAATGAGCACCGCTCCAAACATGGTCTCGTCCACTCATCTGGAATGAATGGAAAATTAGTGCTTCAACATTTTGTTAATGAAGCCTGTCAAATCCCTACGCATGACTTGGTTCCTCAGCCTAGTGGGAGACAGAGCATTTAAAAAAGAGCCAAAGTGTATTGTAGGTAGAGTCAATGTGGGTGGTATCACTGTCATCTACTGCAGTGCCTTTCCAAGCTGCACCATACCTTGTGTTTGCAGAGTTCTTGCACTTTTATTACCTTAGGACTCTAGCACTGGTTTTACTCCTCACCCAACAAAATCTAGGAAACCATATACACAAATAGTATGTAACAGGGTATGTAATTCTGCCTATCTTTCCCCGCCCTGTTATGTAAGTCCTGCTAGCTGCAGGCTGTAACGGGTTAATCTTATGGGTTTGTGACCCCACCCATGTTCCTCTATGATGGACTGGAGTAAGGTGGTGACTCATGGCCTGTGTAAGCCTATTAGGGATAAGTGTAGACCATGAGCCCACACCTTCTGTCCTAATTAGGGGAATGCCAAATTTAGAGTCAGTCCTGTTCCTGCTCTGGAGGAGAGAGGAAGCAGTAGAGCTATCAGACTCTCCCATGGGATGAGCGTGCTCACCTTCAACCTTTGGGTTGGAGGAACATCTGATTCACCCACAGATGCCCTATACTAGCAGGGGCAAAGCACCATCCAGAGGTATGGAGCCTCTGAGACCTTGCATCGCTGTAAGAAGATCTGCAGTGGATGTCCCCAATAAAGACCTTGCTCATAATATTGAAAAAAGAAGAAATAAAGGAAAAAGAAGAAAGATGATGGTAAGGTTTCCACTAAGGTCTTCTTCAAAGAAGTGGACTCAAATAATCTGCTATTGGACTCTAGCAACCATAAAAGACCTTGGATTAACAATATTCCTAGATGCCAATTTATAAGAATTAAAAGGAACTGCAGTGGAAAGGAAGATTTTGAGGAGCAGGCACAGCAACTGCTACAGAGATTTGTAGAGAGAGGCTATCCATTAGATAATCTGAATAGAGATTTGGATAGAGTTAGAAATATGGATAGGCAGTTAATGCTCATCCTTAGAGTTAGAGAAAGGATTGAAGGTCTTGAATGCAAAATCGAGATACTCTTTATCCCAACCTTTAATTCTGTGAATGGTAAGATCGAGGAAATTCTGAAAAATCACTGGGGGATTTTATGCAATGTCTGGTTTTTGGTGACCACATTGCGAATACCCCCAAATTCATATACAGGAGAGCTAAAAATGTGAAAAACTCACTCGCTCCTAGTGATGTTGGAAATAATTTGGATCGTTTAGACAATAAAGTATGGCTTAACACTAATCCTATTGATAATTTTATTTGTGGCAAATATTCAGTATGTAAACATCTTCATGCTGAAAGAAAGACATTAAAGTCCTATGCTACAGGTGAGAGCTTTGCTGTCAATGATTTTATTAATTGTAACTCAACCCACTTGGTGTATCTGATTGATTGTGCTTGCGGTTATCAATACGTGGGCTGCACCAAAAGGTGTCTTCAAGTGCGGATCCAGGAGCATATCAGAAATATCAAAAGTGGGTATGAGAGACATAGTTTATCTCATCATTTTGCGGTACATCACAGCAAGGATCCCTCTACATTGATGTTTAAGGGTATCAAGACTGTCCCCAGAGGAAGAAGAGGAGGAGATACAGTTAAGAATCTTTCCTACCAGGAGACATTCTGGATATATAAACTTAACTCTCTCTCCCCCAAAGGGTTAAATGAGGACATTGTTATTTGGTCCCTCTATTGAACTTGTGCATCATTATTGTTCTTCTGATCCCCACCCCTATCTGTAAGGTGGAAGTGCTTTGTTTGATACTCCATCTCTCCATGATCCATTTTCTGTATGGTTTAAGTTTATTGTTCCCTCTGTGATGATTTCTTCATTCATTTCTGCAATTCTAATTTGGTGTTTTCTATTTGCAGTTTCCTCTACATTGGCACTCTCTTTTTTAGTTGTTTATGTATATATTTTATATTATACATTATATATTTTTTATTTTGTTTATTTTAATGTTGATTATGCGTATAGCTGTTTGGCATTTCTCTGCGAGTTGAAGATTGGCCCGGCATTATGGGTGCCTGACCAATCACTCTGGAATGATGGGTATTTATTTAGTGTATACCCAGTCTCTTCATTCCCTGAAGAAGTAGCGTTCTGCTACGAAACGCGTTGGATTGTGCCAAAGGAGCTTATTAAAGTTGTTGTTTTTCTACTATTGGAAGCTTTATTGTATTGCCCCCACTCCGTTTGGCATACCATTGTGCCATCATTACTCCGGGAGATTGTGTGCTGCAGTGACATCATCATCGGTTGACCGGAATCTCCAAGTCACGTGATCCTGTTTTCCCGCGGCGTTGTGTGTAGTGCGGAAGGCGTTAAATGTGCTGAACTTTACTGTGGGACTGAATTATCTGGTTCCTATGCACACACCAAATTGGCCTGTGTAGAACTGTTTGGATCCAACACTGTCTCCACGGAGGACTGGATGTGAAATGGTGTGAGAGAGTTTCCTCCATTTACCATCGGGAGGACTGAATCATCTTGCCACTGGGAGTGACCCAGACGTTAATATCTTGACCTATGGTTCCAGTTCCAGTGTGCGGTAACCCTTGCCATGCCTCATGCCATGCCTGTTTGTTTTTAACTTGATGTACGCAGAACCTTTAACTGTTATTAATACACATTTGTGTTTCACTCTTCACTATGAGTGTTGTGCGCTGTGTTTTTTCTCTTTTCTCCCTTGTTCATAATATACCTCTGTCTGAGTATCAGTCCTTGGACAGAGGGAGAAAGAGTGCAATAGTGGGGGCTGACCTCCGAACATCCTGGAGCCCACTACTGCTGGAGGCGCTAAGCACCATGAGAAGAACCAGAGGAAGAACCTAAGCCTGTCCTGATCTCCACACTACCGCAGATCAGCTCAGCTTTCCTGACCCTAACAGGTATTTGCGCCACACACTAGGTATCATAGGCTGTGTATCTCCCAGAAGGTGGGGGAAACAGTGCTACAAGTATAAACATTATAGCCCCCGGATTAAGTCCTGAGGTTGTGCTTCATCACACCGTCTTCTTTTTGTTTAAAACGTATACTTTATTGAAGGTTTATTTATTTATTTGGGGTGGGGGAGGGACGTGGTATACACAAATAAAAATGGGGGAGGGGATGGGTGAGGGTAGGAGTCGCACACATAGTCATTAGCAACATTCACATATAGCTATTTTACACCAATATAGTAAGGGAAGTGAATACAATCGGTCAGGTAAAAAAAGGAATACCAAGATGAAAGGATGAGGTAGAGTATAAAATTTGGTGGAGTCCAAAGGGGTGTTGCTACCTTCTGAGAGACAAAGTGTGTCCTTTTGACTTCATTTCTTTACCCCCCCCCCCCCCCCCTCTTTCTGTCCCAGTGATCCACCCAATAGAACTCAGCCAGGGGTTCCACAGTCTAATCATGCATGAGAATCTTTTAAGTAACTAGTGATAAAATTGCCATGATATTCCCAATTTTACATATAACTGTTATTAATGTAGATATTATTATCTTTTTTCCTGGCTCCTGCAATCAAAGACTTTGTTGCCCGAAAGGATATACATTTTCAACTTGTCTATATTCCTATCTAAACCTTCAATGGGCTTGTCACGATAATACCATTAAAATATTCAGTATTATAATAACCATCACACAAAGGGTTCATTTGAGTTTTAAAAGACTTGTTTTTCTTCTCTGTGAAGTCAACTGGGATATTTAAAACTGGCTTTGGTCAATGAAGCAATAAAGCAAACTTTGTTTTTAAATAGCAGTTCCTGGTGCAGGTTTTCTAAGAGATCCCTGATCTGGGATTGTGGGGTGATTATTTTTAAGTCATAAAACCCAACACAACTGCTTATAGTAAGTTGCCAAATATACACAGAAATAGCTATTTTGCTAGAGCCCCGCCTTCAAAGAGATCGTAAAATTCCTCTAACCAGATTCATACGGTGACAAAGTACGTTTTGCATTTTCCTTACAGGTTTACTAAAAATAAAGATATCTTGAATCTGATATGATTCACAAGTATAACAAATACAGCTTTGTAATGTGTGAAATCAGGCGGATTAAACAATATCAAACATGCCCCGATTTTGAGGGTGCAAGGGTCAGATAATTGTTTGACCCTCAAAATTAGGAGTAGTATTGGCAGGACTAATTTTGAGGCATCCGGCAAACTCATCCAAACGTAATGATGGGGGTCACATTGTTCTAGGAGGTACAGAAATAAATGGGTATTTTTATACTCAGGCATTTTCAATGAAAAAAACAATTTTCTCTCCCACGCCATAAACATGTCAATACAGATGGATAAGTGGGAACATAGGATACGCCCAAGAGGATGGGCTTAGGCTGTTCCCATTGCAAAGTTTGGGGATAAAAAGCCTGAATTTGGGGTATGAAAACTAGAATTCAACATAGAGGGTGTGTTTTTGCCAATTACACACGTGGATTCTCTTATTTCCAACTTCATGCCCCTGTGAAGGATCTGATATTGTTATGTGGTAACGTATGTTAGGTTTTCTGTTTTATATCCCTGTTTATTTCTTGAAACTGTCTGCAATTATTATATTGTATGTTCTTGTAAGGCTTCTTCTCTGTAACTAAGTACTCTACTATTTTTGTATATTAAATGTAAAATATAATAAGTGCTGTCTTTGGGCTCTAATTGAACTTTGCACTCATTGAAGAGCGTAACTGCATTTTTGGACACATTTTGCTTCAATTGTTTTTTTTGTGTGTTATTAAAAAAAAATCCGTATTTAACAGGAGAGTGAGGACTCCCAGAGGTAAGACCGTAAATTATTCTTGGCGGGGGCAGAGCATATTGAGGTGTAGTGTGAGGAATTGGGGGGAGATATAGCTAATTTTAGGGACCCTGCAGGAAGATAAATGAGTCAGCTGGATAGCTGCCCTTGTTGCATACACAAGTGACGTGCACATAGGAGTGCCGTTCATGACAAATGGTGGCAGAAGTGGGATAATCATTTTTATTTTTGTTAATATTAGAGCTTTTTAGTGATTTGTGTTTTGGCCTGTGGAACAAACTAAACACTAAATCGTTACTGACCTGTGTGAGTCTTGCGAGAGAACACAGCTCGGTACCCAAATACATTGCTCTGTACTTTTTTAATAAAACATACCAGCAGACAGTTTTGTGGCCTTCCCTTCTCTTGTTTTTCTTTCTCTATATTTTTATTTTGCACAAGTTTAGTGAACATGACTTCTGTATCCACATGCCATTTGAAAGAACTCTGAGAGCTCAATGAGAGGAAAGAAATATTCCTATCCTGGGAAAAAGTACAGATGAGCTGAGGCAAGCCTTGCGAGATGACGCGGCAGAGCAAAATGGTGAAAATAAATGTGAACTAGCGCTAAAGTGTAAAACACAGTGTGATATTAAAAAAAAAAAACCTCTAATAAAGGATGGCTGCCCGGTGATACTGCCAGTACTAACAGAATAACATAAAATAGAGAAAAACCTGGCGCCAAATTTTCAGTGGAATGTCCTGTACTCCTCAAGGGATCCGCACACTTGCTCGACAGACCATGTAAAGAAATAAACACAAACAAACAAAAATCATAGCGCAACACTGTAGGGTGAGCAGTAATGCACTAATATATACAAACAATTAAGAATCCTAGCGACAATTAAAACAACTATTTATTAAAAAGAAGAACTATGCCAAGACAAAGGACCGCAGGTCATCTGGGACACAAAAATTGGAGCCCTACTTACAGACAGCAAGGCTTAAACTCGCATGGTAGGAACAAGTCCTAGATAGAGATGGTCTCCCTGCCGGGTGATGTCTCTGCTCCACTGCGGCTCAAACTCCAGTCAGTCCCTACGATGGTAGCCGGAACCTCTCCGGCCGTGGAGGCTGGTGTGCGGGGTCCACAGCTCTGCACCGCGTGTAGACACACCTCACTTCCTCCTCCGGAGCAACGGGAAGTCTCTGCGCGCCCGCGCGCGATAGTACCCGTGGCCTTAAAGGGACAGCTGGCAGGCAGAATGAAAAGCAGGTCTCCAAAGCCAAATGACCTTAAACGTCCAAAGTCAATCAAACAGTGGCTGTGCCACTAGCCCTACGCGTTTCGTAGATGTCACTCTACTTCCTCAGGGGCTGAAAACAATGATACTTTGTGACACATTAATATACCCTAGCCAATTAAAATTAATTGATCGTTTATAATTAAAACAGCCTGTATGTCATTAGTACCAAACCACTACATGGACTCTTAAACATACATAACATCAAACACATAAAAAAAAAAAGACATAAAAACAGCAATACCAACATATGTCAAAATGTATACACCCTAATGTCATATGCATATTAAATAAACCAACATTGGTATAAAGATATTCAAACTCTCCCCATGGGTATACTCGATTGCTACACAAAATCCCTTTACTCTTAATTCGGCAGGTGTTGCACTAGTCAATGACGCAGTAACTAACTCTCTCATAACAGATAACACTAGACCAATCTATTTACCTAAAAAAGAACCCAATTCGAAATCTATATTGAGACCATTGGGGGACAAGGTCTTCAGTTCATAGATCCAAAAGGCCTCACGTCTATTTATATGTTTAATAATGTCCCCACCTCTCCAATCTGGAGTACATAGCTCAATGGGTTGACAAACTAGGCCCTTTGGGTCTCTGCCATGATGCAACATAAAATGGTGGGACACACTATGCGTTGTTAGACCTTTCTTTATATTATAGACGTGTTCATACATACGTCTTTGAAAGGTTCTACCTGTGCGTCCCACATATTGCAAGCCGCATGGGCATTGCAACACATAAATTACAAATTGTGATTTGCATGTAATGTGTGACATAATCTTGTACACTTTATCAGTAACATTAGATCTAAACTCAATGCTACACCGACTGTATTTACAAGCTATGCACTTTTTGCATGGTTTGAACCCATTAGGACCCTTGGTACTTCTCATTTTATCCCTCCCTTGATGTAAAGGACAACTAGGTGCCAATTTGTTTTTAAAATTATTTGCTTTTTTAAAAATGATGGAAGGTCTCGGAGTTAGTACCTGTGATAGTGTAGCGTCCTGTAGCAGAATTGGCCAGTGTTTGGCAAAGATGTTTCTTATTCTAGGGGCCATAGCATTATATTGTGTAATGAAAGAGATGTTACTCCTTCCTTGGTCTAACCCTTTATCTTTATATTGAAGGAGCTTGTTTCTGTCCATATCTTGCACCAGGGATATTGTGTTCTCAAGTTCTTCTATAGGGTAATTCCTTTCAAGAAACTTTTCCTTGAGATCATCAGCCTGTACCGCAAAAGACTCCAAATTTGAGCAATTGCGCCTTAGGCGGATGAACTGCCCTTTGGGGATGTTCCTAATCCATTGCGGATTGTGGTGACTGTTGGCCATGACGTAATTGTTGGCCTGTACAGGTTTAAAATACGTTTGAGTGTGTATTTGATCATCGATGATGTGAATATTGAGATCTAAGAAATTAATAGTATTCCTATCATATTGGCAAACAAATCTCAAATTTCGTTCATTCGCATTAAGGTATAAAATAAATTCATCTAATAACTCCAAATCCCCATCCCAAATGAAAATAACGTCATCAATGTAGCGCCGCCAGAGCACGAGGTTAGCACCAAATGGGCAATTATTCCAAATAACCTCCTTCTCCCATTGCCCCATAAAAATGTTCGCGTAACTTGGTGCAAACCTCGTGCCCATAGCGGTGCCACATATCTGCAAATAATACTGTAAATTAAAACAAAAATAATTATGGGTAAGTATAAACCTAATCCCATCCATCAGAAAGGCCTTAAGTGCTGTGGTCATAGTATTATCCTCCTCAAAGGCTGCTCTTATAGCCTCACATCCCAAGTGGTGGTCTATAATGGTATAGAGGGATGTGACATCTCCTGTTACCCATACATAGCTGGATTTCCAATCAATCTCACGCAGGATTTGCAAAACTTGTGTGGTGTCTTTTAAATGCGACTTTAAAGTCGCATTTAAAAGACACCACACAAGTTTTGCAAATCCTGCGTGAGATTGATTGGAAATCCAGCTATGTATGGGTAACAGGAGATGTCACATCCCTCTATACCATTATAGACCACCACTTGGGATGTGAGGCTATAAGAGCAGCCTTTGAGGAGGATAATACTATGACCACAGCACTTAAGGCCTTTCTGATGGATGGGATTAGGTTTATACTTACCCATAATTATTTTTGTTTTAATTTACAGTATTATTTGCAGATATGTGGCACCGCTATGGGCACGAGGTTTGCACCAAGTTACGCGAACATTTTTATGGGGCAATGGGAGAAGGAGGTTATTTGGAATAATTGCCCATTTGGTGCTAACCTCGTGCTCTGGCGGCGCTACATTGATGATGTTATTTTCATTTGGGATGGGGATTTGGAGTTATTAGATGAATTTATTTTATACCTTAATGCGAATGAACGAAATTTGAGATTTGTTTGCCAATATGATAGGAATACTATTAATTTCTTAGATCTCAATATTCACATCATCGATGATCAAATACACACTCAAACGTATTTTAAACCTGTACAGGCCAACAATTACGTCATGGCCAACAGTCACCACAATCCGCAAAGGATTAGGAACATCCCCAAAGGGCAGTTCATCCGCCTAAGGCGCAATTGCTCAAATTTGGAGTCTTTTGCGGTACAGGCTGATGAACTCAAGGAAAAGTTTCTTGAAAGGAATTACCCTATAGAAGAACTTGAGAACACAATATCCCTGGTGCAAGATATGGACAGAAACAAGCTCCTTCAATATAAAGATAAAGGGTTAGACCAAGGAAGGAGTAACATCTCTTTCATTACACAATATAATGCTATGGCCCCTAGAATAAGAAACATCTTTGCCAAACACTGGCCAATTCTGCTACAGGACGCTACACTATCACAGGTACTAACTCCGAGACCTTCCATCATTTTTAAAAAAGCAAATAATTTTAAAAACAAATTGGCACCTAGTTGTCCTTTACATCAAGGGAGGGATAAAATGAGAAGTACCAAGGGTCCTAATGGGTTCAAACCATGCAAAAAGTGCATAGCTTGTAAATACAGTCGGTGTAGCATTGAGTTTAGATCTAATGTTACTGATAAAGTGTACAAGATTATGTCACACATTACATGCAAATCACAATTTGTAATTTATGTGTTGCAATGCCCATGCGGCTTGCAATATGTGGGACGCACAGGTAGAACCTTTCAAAGACGTATGTATGAACACGTCTATAATATAAAGAAAGGTCTAACAACGCATAGTGTGTCCCACCATTTTATGTTGCATCATGGCAGAGACCCAAAGGGCCTAGTTTGTCAACCCATTGAGCTATGTACTCCAGATTGGAGAGGTGGGGACATTATTAAACATATAAATAGACGTGAGGCCTTTTGGATCTATGAACTGAAGACCTTGTCCCCCAATGGTCTCAATATAGATTTCGAATTGGGTTCTTTTTTAGGTAAATAGATTGGTATAGTGTTATCTGTTATGAGAGAGTTAGTTACTGCGTCATTGACTAGTGCAACACCTGTCGAATTAAGAGTAAAGGGATTTTGTGTAGCAATCGAGTATACCCATGGGGAGAGTCTGAATATCTTTATACCAATGTTGGTTTATTTAATATGCATATGACATTAGGGTGTATACATTTTGACATATGTTGGTATTGCTGTTTTTATGTCTTTTTTTTTTTATGTGTTTGATGTTATGTATGTTTAAGAGTCCATGTAGTGGTTTGGTACTAATGACATACAGGCTGTTTTAATTATAAACGATCAATTAATTTTAATTGGATAGGGTATATTAATGTGTCACAAAGTATCATTGTTTTCAGCCCCTGAGGAAGTAGAGTGACATCTACGAAACGCGTAGGGCTAGTGGCACAGCCACTGTTTGATTGACTTTGGACGTTTAAGGTCATTTGGCTTTGGAGACCTGCTTTTCATTCTGCCTGCCAGCTGTCCCTTTAAGGCCACGGGTACTATCGCGCGCGGGCGCGCAGAGACTTCCCGTTGCTCCGGAGGAGGAAGTGAGGTGTGTCTACACGCGGTGCAGAGCTGTGGACCCCGCACACCAGCCTCCACGGCCGGAGAGGTTCCGGCTACCATCGTAGGGACTGACTGGAGTTTGAGCCGCAGTGGAGCAGAGACATCACCCGGCAGGGAGACCATCTCTATCTAGGACTTGTTCCTACCATGCGAGTTTAAGCCTTGCTGTCTGTAAGTAGGGCTCCAATTTTTGTGTCCCAGATGACCTGCGGTCCTTTGTCTTGGCATAGTTCTTCTTTTTAATAAATAGTTGTTTTAATTGTCGCTAGGATTCTTAATTGTTTGTATATATTAGTGCATTACTGCTCACCCTACAGTGTTGCGCTATGATTTTTGTTTGTTTGTGTTTATTTCTTTACATGGTCTGTCGAGCAAGTGTGCGGATCCCTTGAGGAGTACAGGACATTCCACTGAAAATTTGGCGGCAGAGCAAAATGCTACTCTGTGCCGGGATGAGAGGTAGAACAGGGGGCAACCTACCCCTGGAAATTGCCTATGGGTCAAAGGGCCCAGGACTGTGGTATTCTGAGGATTCCAGCAGCTCTAACCCTCCCAGTGCCCTGAATGTGTACATGTTTTTTCAATTTGTCCTGTGTGTTAGCTTGAAGGTGTATACAAAGTGCTTCAGATTTAGACACATTAATATTGAAGTTAGAAACAGCTCCAACATTTTTGATGTCTCTAAACAGCTCTGGTATCAATGTCAGTGGTTCCGTTAAAGATGGCAAAACATAATCCGCAAATAATGATATTTTATTATTTTCCCTTTTATAGGCTTCCCTCTAATTCCTTCATTTTACCTAATTTTAGATCACAGAGCCTCTATACATAAGACAAACAGAAGAGGTGAAATTGGCGCAACCCTGTCTAATCCCATTATGAATCAGAACCAGCGCTATGCACATTAATGGCGCTATATAAATAAAGACATACATACATACAGATCGGATGTAAATCCCGAACTCATCACTGCTGCTGATGGCTGTGAGTATAGGGCTCAGATTTCGTCTATAAATTTAGGGCCCAATTCTATATTTTTTCATTATCTTAAATATAAAATGCCAACTAACTCTGTCGAGGGCTTTTTCTGCATCCAGCCCTAAGATTACTGTAGGGCTTTTATTTTTTATTACAACGATACATTACATTGATTATTCTGCGGATATTACCTGCCGCCTGCCTTTCCGGGATAAAGCCTACCTGGGGAGGTATTAAATCTGTTGGCCATGATTTTTACAAAGATCTCGATATCCGTACGGATTAATGAAATTAACTGGAGCACAGTGCAGGGCCCTTTGCTCTCTATTGGAATGACTGTGATCGCAGCCATTAGCATCTCTTTAGGAGGTTGTGAGCCATCCAACATTCCGTTAAAGACTTGTAGTAAGTGAGGAATCAGGGTTGGAGCACATGTTTTTGTATTAAAGGCTGGTGAATCTATCAGTGCCAGCAGCTTTTGAGGATTTTTGGGACTTTATGTCGGTTGCCTTTCTATAGTTCTCTAGTGGCTTCCATGTTTACTGTAGGAAGAGTATTGGTAGTAAGGTGGAAAAAATAGGCGTAAAAACAACTAAAGGGTGATCACTATAAATAAAGTGAAATATATAAACCTTCTTATAAGTGTAAACAATTTAAAGTGTCCAATAACACACACAAAACAGTGTAAAGTGATATGTGACACAGAAATAAAAATGTATAAGATTTCACCCCCTGCTCAGACCCACTGGAAGGGATAGCCTTCACTCGTCCCAAATGTTGCAATGGTTACACGGAATTCAGGGGGAGCATAAGGGAAGAAACAAATGCAGAAATCTAAGTGCAGTGTGAATGAACAATGAGCAATGAGCTTCCGAAATCATGGCTATTGTAGAGTGTCTACTTGCAAGATGTAAGAATTAAAACAGCAGTACAGGTAATCAATCGGTGGTGGGTGTCAGTTAGGAGTCATCAAGGTGGCTCCGGTACTCAGGAGGGTATATCCCAGGTGTGGGGAGAGAGGGGAAAAAACTTGCATAGCGCAGATCAACCAAGATATAACAAAATGTAATCTAAGTAAAAAATGCACTCACAAATGGCTGATGATCTCTCCCTACACTATCATAATGTGACATGTCCGATTTTATCTGTAACATTGTGAGTGCATTTTTTACTTAGATTACATTTTGTTATATCTTGGTTGATCTGCGCTATGCAAGTTTTTTCCTCTCTCTCCCCACACCTGGGATATACCCTCCTGAGTACCGGAGCCACCTTGATGACTCCTAACTGACACCCACCACCGATTCATTGCCTGTACTGCTGTTTTAATTCTTACATCTTGTAAGCAGACACTCTACAGGAGCCAAGATTTTGGAAGCTCATTGCTCATTGTTCATTCACACTGCACTCAGATTTCAGCATTTGTTTCTTCCCTTATGCTCCCCCTGAATTCCGTGTAACTACTGTAGGAGGAGTACAGCTCATCAAATAATCCTCCACTAGTTTAGTCTTTGTTGGATCCTCGGAGATCGTAGACTCCAGATTTTAGAGGAATTTATAATATTCAACAAACCCTTCATTTTTCACGGAGGAGATATATTTAAGGGTATCTGTTTGATCTTTTATGGCATAAATATTAAGATTATGTGTTCTATTTCTTAGCTTTGTTGGCAGTAACCTGTCCGCTTTGTTGCCCATGTCGTAGTCCACTTCTCACAGCTTTCTCCGTCTTTTCAGTAATGTGGTTTCTGGGATCTACTCTTGTGCGATCTATTTACGTTCTAAGTGTCATGGATGTATTAGACAAGTAAGCAGCCTCGAGGGTAGTCAGGTTATCTTTATTGTTTTAACATTTTTTTAAAAATGTTTATTATTTTTATTTGAGGCAATAAGCCTTGGTGGTGGTGGCAGTTGCAAAATAGTTAAGTACATTTGTTATTTTATCTCTAACTTCTGGGGTGCCCAAAATAAAATCATTTATACGCCACAATGGCCTGGCCATTCTTTGCTTTAAGTCTTTCAATTTTAGTACATCCAGAGCATTATGGGACCATGTCGTTCTCAATTATAGCTTCTTTTGTAGAATCGATTAGACCAGCGCAGATCAGTATAAAATCAATTCTCGTGGATTGATTATGGGAAGTTGTGTAGAAAGAGTAGCTTTTGGATAAGGGATTCACCAACCTCCAAGCATCGGAGAGGGCATGTTCTTTCAGGGTTTTTTTATAAGGGTTCGTGTGTTCCTCTTTGAAGATGGGCAGGCCCTGAAGGAAGTGTCTGATTTATTCCTGAAGTGATCTTGGGTAGTGTTTAAGTAGCCCCCTATGATAAGATGGCCCTGTCTGCGTTGTGCGATAGTTGGGAAAAGCTTATGGAAAAAGTGATCTGTTGTTAGGGGCATATATACATATCAACTTCTCCAAGGTTCCCCACCACTATCAGTAGTCTACCTTCCTTGTCGGTTTTATCATGGTCTAGCGCAAAGGGAAGCCTGTAACTTTTTTTATCCTTGATATCGGCATAGGCTAGTCTTTGCTTTAAAGGAGAATTAAGGTCTTTAACATTGAGCTAAAAGAATAGGAAAAGTGTCCGTTGTAGACATCTATAGTTTTCTTTATTTGAGGTTGGTTAGTTCTGGGTCTTGAGGAGCAAATCTTGTACTGTATGTATGTATATCTTTATTTATATAGCGCCATTAATGTACATAGCGCTTCACATAAGTAATACACGTGACATAATCATATAAATAACAAATAATACAAATAACACATAATGGGACGAAGTGCTTCAGACATAAAAGTAACATTTAGGAAAAGGAGTCCCTGCTCCGAAGAGCTTACAATCTAATTGGGAAGTAGGAAGAATGTACAGAGACAGTAGGAAGGTGTTCTGGTAAGTGCGTCTTACAAGGCAAGCTGGAGAGGTGAAACAATAAGGGGAAAAAGCTAGTATTAGGGGCAAACTCTGACATGCACCACGAGTTTAGCAGCTGCACTTGCAGTACTTTTTTAGTACTTATAAGCTTATTTTACTATAGTTATTTAACCTGGTAAGCATTCAAACATGCTAAAAACTACATGAAATACAATAATAAACATACATTTTGTCAAGAAGCACAATACAGGTTATCACCCACAGCTAAGCACTTAGCAGTCCTTATGTCAGGAATCGGCGTTCTCCACGCTCCTACCACAGAGCACTCCCTCCCCGCAGGGAGCCCCTGGACACACAAAACAATCCTGCCTTACCGGCCTCCACGGCTCCCCGTCCCTGCCGCCGTCGCGGGATCATTCCCCTCGGCGATTCCTCTGCTCAGCGCCGGGCGCGCCCACGCCCTCCTGCACGCACACCTGCACCATCCACTGGCTCGGTTCACGCGCGTACACGAGTTACGGAGCACGCTCAGTCTGCACACTCTTCTTCCCGTCCCCCGGACCTCAGGCTCCGTCCCCGCACACTGCACGAGCATACTCAGGTTACCAACAAGACTCACCTGGCCTGTTATGCCTGCACCAATCTGCAGTGTCTCCCTGTAGCTCTTCCTGTCCCGCCTCCGTTCCTAAATGGACCGTCCTGCTTTATCTAGCTCCTCTCTGCTCTCAGTCTTTGCTCGACATAGTCTCTGTATGGAAGTACTTCTGGATTCTCTCAGTGTTTTCACAGGTTCTGACGCGGCTTGTACGACTACCCCCTCTGGCTCTCGATCTCGGCACTCCTTGCACAACGCTCACTCTGGTAACCCCTTGAACACGGCTTGGACTACGACCTATCTTCACTCTCCACTCCCTGACCTCGGCAAGGCATTCATCACTCTATCTCTACAACCGGTACCGGCAAGTATTGTCTACCTTACTACACCTGGCCTGGCAACACTTTATACCACACTCCGGACACGCTCCCTTTGCTGCGGGTGCGTGTATTACCACTTCCCCCTTCAGCTCAGGGGACGGGTCTGGTCTGCGGGCAGCACCGGCGTAACACCTTATCTGTCGAGCGGGTAAGTCTGTCAGCGGAGCAACTGGCCTCGCATGAAGGTCCTTTTTGATGTGGCATCTTCTCGTCTGTTGCCGCTGCTCATGGGACTGCATCTGCACCGTACGCAAGAGGTACGCAAGAGGTCCTGGGTCGTCAGATGTCTTTCTGCAATAATGTTTTGCCTGGTCTCCGTACTCTCTGCTGCTCCTTGCCTTTCTTGATATGGGGTCTAGCATTGGCAGTCCCAAACAGAGATGTAGGAGCCACAAGGCCTAGTATATAAAAAATATCAGGGCCATCCCTCGGTGTATTCAGGCTGGCTGTTCTTCTGCTTTGTGTTGCAAATAGGCTGAATGGAAAGCCCCACCAATATTTAACTGTTTGTTGCCTTAGGAACCCTGTGAAATCTTTGACTTCCCTACTCCCTGCTAGCGTTGCAGGAGAAATATCGTTAAAGATTTATTTAGGGAATTATTTTTGAAAATGAGCATCAGCCACTTCCTGGCAGCCCCTAAAATTGCTTCATTAGCTGTGAAGAAATGTAGTCTGACTATAATGTCCCTGGGTTTGCCTTCTCTGTATCTTTAGGGCGTAGCGCTCTGTGTGGCTGATCTAATTCAAATCTGGATACCGGGATATCAGGAACCAGAGATTGGAAACACCTAATTACATAGTCTCAGCTTTAAAGGGGCTCTATACCTTCTGTGACATTTCTTACCCTTAAGTTGTTTTGCCTGGATCGGTTGCCCAACTCCTCCTGCACCTCTCTTAGGGCAAGTAGTTCTTTCTGCAAATATTGTAGCTCCCCTCTTATCTCACTCAATCTGCTTTTCCCTTACATCGTCCATCTTTGTTTCCAGGCTTGTGGTCTTTGCATTGTGGTCTTTGCTCTTTAAGACCACTGATTGCCGTGTGCAGTTTGCTGTGGATCGTCTGATCCAGCTCCTCCATTCACCCTTGCAGGTCTTTCTTCATTAGGGGACTGTGCTCTGACTCTGCCTCCAAGTCTGAGCTGTCGGGACCATGTGGGGAGGCGCTCTGCACTGACGCAGCTGCTGAGGGATGCTTTGTGTGAAAGAAGTGAGAACCCTCACTTCTTTGGGATTTTTTTTAGTTTCTGCATGTTTTGCACATGCACCCCCCTCATTGTCTTCTTTTAGTGTCCCCTCTTTGTGTCTGCTGGTCTCTATCTTGTTAGCTTCAACAATGAGCTTAAGTGGTGCGCACTCCCCACAATGCATTGCTCCTGGAGCTCTTTCCACATTGCCTCAGTAGAAGTGAAGGGTTTCTAGCGGCATAACTTCATTCCTTGCTGTCAATGCATTACAACCCTTAAATACTGAAATGAAATGCAATTAAATCACTTTAAGGATTAGGTTACTGCGAGACAATCCACCCTTGTTTGTCCTGAGTATCTAACCACAGGAAACCTCTTGCATAGAGCATAAACAACATTATTGGATTTATATAAACATGTGGAACACCCACAGACCATTAATGCACTTGGCTATAGGTTGCTCGTGGCTCTTATTTTTATAGAGAACAATGGTGGAATTTTTATGTAACATGCATGAGTGTTTGGGGACAAGCAGTGAAAGAAACGCCATTCATACCAATGACAAATCCCCTCCTCATCCTTTTTAGCAGTACAATTAGTCATGTAAAATGTGATTGTAAATTTGTTTTGTTGTCTTAAAGCAGCACTTCTGTCAACTGTATTCCCCCCTTGCCCCCCATGATTTTATCCCAGGAGACCGGCACCTTCATTGTTCTCAGACTGCTTAGATCAGGGGTGGCCAACTCCACTCCTCAAGGGCCACCAACAGGTCAGGTTTTCAGGAAATCCCTGCATCAGCACAGGTGGCTCCATCAGTGGAGCTGCCTGTGCTGAAGAAGGGATACCCTAAAAACCTCCCCTGTTGGTGGCCCTTGACCCCTGGTCTAGAGCTCCAGAAATATTACATTTTTAAGCAGTCTGTTTTGGGGGGATGTTTATGGGCGCTGTCAATTTCCTTAATGGGGATCAATTAATAATAACATCTAGAAATGGGCAAAAACTGTCCCAACCGGGGTTGCAAAACTGTTCGCAATTTTGTTACTATTTATTTCTCCGTT
Organism: Ascaphus truei; assembly: GCF_040206685.1. Lineage (NCBI taxonomy): Eukaryota > Metazoa > Chordata > Amphibia > Anura > Ascaphidae > Ascaphus > Ascaphus truei. The sequence continues at coordinate 107,039,328 of NC_134488.1, read as the reverse complement.
ACAAAAAATATTTCACCAAGTGAAATGGGGTTAAAAAAATAACTAAATCACAGAGAGAGAGAGGCTCTCTCTATCTGCCCCTCTCTCTCTCCCTGCGGAGAAACAAAATGGCGAGGGGTTGTCGCAGGCTTAGCGTGTATTAAAGTAAAAACTGTAATGGACGCCAGGAGCTTTTATAAAACCGATGCCTCTTTATTGAACACAGTCCAAAAACACATAAAAAAATAGATATAGATGAGCAGATATAAAACACATATAAAAAATAGGAGGAGTGGGGAATCGCCCTCTAGAAGGTCCCAGGCCTACCCAGAGGAGTTACTTATCTTGCTGCTAATAGAAAAGAATGCGGCTAGAAGTAATCTTTGAATTCAGAAATGCTCCGAAGCCTTCCTTGTTGGTTGGTCCTGTATATATTCAGGTCCCTGAGTTAGGAACCCTTTGGAATATGTTGCCTACCTCCTCCATATATCTTCTCGCACTAATTAGTCATTAGTTTCCTTATCCTTTCTAAAGGTGCTTGCTTCTGAAAGGGCACTTTGCTCCACTTCAAAATCGTAAAGGCGAGATGACATCGACATGGGCACACTGCAGACTAACAACACAAGCTATTTGCAGGACATACTCCACTTAGAACTAGACGTAGAACTCCTTCTAGAATAAGGGCATGGCTATTTATACCAATTTACTCCCCATGATGACATCACTGGTGATGATAGAAAATAGGAGGAGCAGAACCCGATGATTCTATTCAATTTATATACATATACATATATATCTATATAACAACACATCACAGATATAATTAATCACAATATTTCTCATACAGCGGCAGGACCTATGATGATAAATCGCATCAGTATTCTTATTTTTTACCTATGAAAAGGGCTATAAGTTTGCATACAAACCCTACGAGTAATAATAACTAACTAAGAGTGATCCTAAAACACATCACACGAAGAGAAAATACACAGAAAAGAGGGGATGCCCTTGCCTCACGTGGCATCCTCAAGCATGTTTCTGCCTCCGGGAACATCACCCAGCATTTAAACAGCAATATTCTGATTCTGGGCATGCAAATAAGCACACACAGGCCCAGCTCCACAAAGCTGCATTGAGTCGCTTAACGTGACGTTAATCTAACCTAACGTCTTGTTAAGGCTAATGGTGTATCCTCAAAGGACCATAACACACCAATAAGCCATGTTTTCCACAGTAAAGGGCATAGCGTTAACTATAATGGAAGTTAGGCACAACAACATGCAAATGCGTTATCGTAACATTGCATGTCTACTAAAGTCTCTTTTTTTCCCTGTGCCCCCCTGCCGGCTGTTCCCCTCTCTCCGCACTGCCCCCCCCCCCCCCCCACCACCCTCTCTTACTTTGGCTTCGGCGTCAGCATCATGACGTCACGTTGCCATTGCAAGACGCCGCGTTGCCATGGCGACGCGTCTCCAGAAGCAAGTTAAGTGCAGTTTACAAAGGCCTTCGCCGCTTCCCCGGCACTTACTTTAAGTGCCTTCGGAAAGCGCGTGGGGCCTTTGTAAACCCTGCGCCCCCTACAGACAATCTCAAGCCCCCCAGTTTGCGCACCGCTGAGTTAAATCACACCTAAATTTGGCATTACTCCCATGCAAACCATGCAGTTTTGTTTTTACAGGGCCTGGATAGGTGTAACACCACAGTTTGGCCTGATTTAATGAAAAGAGCCATATTTACCAGCACTATTTCCCTCTCCTCTCTTTGTGAAGTTGAGCTAGAGCCCTATTTCAGGGACTAGAGAGGAGTAATGCTAAGACGTACTTATCGTAACGTTATTGGAAGATACTATGCTACAATAACATGACGTTAAACCTATGAAAATGTAGTTTGGACTATGTTTTTGCATTAAAGTAGCTTTGAGGTTACCAGGTTAGCTCAGAGAACACAACGTTCGTTCCTGTGCTGGAACAGGATTGTATATTTTCTGTGTATTTTTTCTGCTCTCAGGCTGCCAGCTCTCCCTAGTGAAAGTTGCATGTTTCCCTGTTCTGAAGCAGCCGGTGCTGCTGTGTAGTTGCAACATTGTTGCTACAATATAGCCTTTCCACAAGCCACAAGCCAGTTGCCTTGGCAACCTCTCACTGCTCATAGTTTGAGTTGGTTTAGCCCTCTCCCCCTGCCTTTTTTGTTTATTAGTATGCCCATTTGGCTTGTTCCTGTCTGGAAAGGAAAGTGTGCTTTCTCTTATCATCAGAGGACACAGTGAGTAGATGCATCTTCCACTGCTCCCATATAAAGAGCAATTTCATAAAGTGCTTTTATATTTCTGTTAACCACACCCAATAAAGTTAAAGAAAATAGAAGGACTTTGTGGGCTTTTAAAGGGGATGAGTTTATGCTACATGAACCTACTCACACGCTACAGTGGGCTTAGGTCCAGAATAGTTCCTGTTTCAACATTAGCTTTGTGGATCTCGGCCAGAGTGTGAGGTTACCTTGTAATGACCTTTTTTGAATTAATTTAGCCTGCTACAGTACATATTGCAGACACATCCCAAAATACAGACATGACATCTGGTATTTTGGCTGGGTTCAGAGGCGAATTGCAGGTACTTACCAGCACGGGTGATTCCTTCAATAGCAGCCCTCCTCCTGCAGCATCATGTTGTCATGGCAACGCATCAACTTGTGACGACACGTCATTTGATGTTGTGTCGCCATGACAACACGACGCTGCAGGAGGAGATGCCGATCCGGTGAAGGAAAGAGACACCCCCCTCTCTCTTGCCCTTCTTACTCACACACAGACACACATACCCAACAATCTCACCTTGGGGCGAGGAGTGGTCTTGTGCAGGACCGGGGACTCTGCAGACAGTGACCACTGGGCTGCTGTATGGGGAGCCGCCAGCCACCGCTGCTGGGGAGAACAGCACCGGCCCACTGGGACAACCCCAATCACCTAATAGCGCAACCCGCCCCTCGCTGGGTTGTTATGCTTCCTTTTAGCACCAATTTTAGGCATTTTTCACTTAGTGGTGGTGTCAGCAGTGCATTGTATAATGATGATGAGTATCTTATAGGTCATTCTTCTTCGAGTTAAGCAACGTTAAATCAAGTAGGCCTGGATTCACTAAGCTCAGTTAAATCAGAGCAAATAACTTGATGTTCCCTAAAACAGAAACAGACTTTATTTTCACTGACTTAAAGCCTTATTCATTAAGATAACGTGCACAAACAAAAATTGACTAGACCGCTATCCCTGGGCAATCCTAGGCACTAGATATATCATTAGTGAACCGTAAGGTGCATAGGGAGATGTATAATAGAGATTTGCGAGGTTGATCCAGAGAGGATCAGAAAAGAAATCCCATGCAACAAGGGATTTCCTTTCTGATCCTCTCTGGATCAACCTCGCAAATCTCACTAAGATAACGCTAAGAAAAAATAAAGGCCATAATTGAGCTTGTTGGTGTTGGGTTAGTGTCAAATTATTTCTCTGCTTCATCTTCACAAAATCTGACGTTGTTCAACATCTTGGCTGGTACTGCCATGCAGACCCTGAAACAGGGGTTGTGAGGAATACGGGGGGGAGGGGGTAGAGGAAGAGGTACAGTATTTATAAGTAAATGGGCCCTTGATTAAAAAAGTCTGTCGCTACCTCTTCAAGAAATAGAGTATGGTACTGTGTTAGCATATAGAGTAGACCAGCGGTGCACAAACTGGGGAGGAGCGCCCCCAGGGGGGGGGGCGGGAGATTTTTGTAAGGGGGCACAGTGATTGCAGAGGCCCCGCGCTCTTCCTCACGGCATAAATGCGTGCTATTACTTACCGAGATGGCGCCGCGGGGTCACGTGACGTGACATCACATGACTCCACGGCATCATTTGACGCAGGGGACGGAGGTAAGGGGGCGCGAGCACTGGGAGCAGCTGGCAGGGGGGGGGGGGCGCAGCCGCAAAAGTTTGTGCACCCCTGTAGTAGACCAACAAAAATAAGGTAGAAGTGATACATTTAATGGCTAACCCGTGGTTAAAAAGAGTGCAATTTTTCAGGACCACAAAGGTCCCTTCTTCAGGCAGATATTTGACAATTTCAGCTGAAAGAGCATGTCATATTTATACAGTAATTGATATTATGATTGGGGCTGTAAAAGTGTCCCTCCCCCCTCCCCCAAGATGTATCTGTTATTTTGCTGATTAATGTTGATGCATGTCCATTCTTTTTCTTATTGTTTGTTCTGCTTCGCCTATATAAAATCCACTATTAGGACATTGGGGGCTAATCTCGTAGCTCGAAAGTGTGATAAACCTCTTCTATAGTGCCCTTTAGAAGCGGATTGGCATGCATTGCTATTCTGTAGGCCCTTCTCACATGTCAAACCCGTTCTAAAGGGTTTTTTTTAGAAGCCGTTTCACTCTGGCTCTGCCAATTTAATCGGTTTGTCAAATCGGATTTTTTTAAACTGAAACTGCCAGTCTAGCAGCTCCATTATGCAAACCGCTTCTAAAAACGTGCTTTCTTTCACGCCACCTCAAGGGCGGCGAGATTGGTATTGCGAGTTACATCCAGAGCCAGAAATTTGGGGTTCGGCCAAGAGAACAAACCCATGTCAGACTAGGGATGGAGTGAACACCACCACAAGTCATTCTGCTTCCAAAGCAAGTACAATCCGGGCAATTTGCTGTTAAACCGGGGGGTTTGTCACTTTTTAGAAGCAGTGTAGAAGAAGTGGTTTGCAATAGAGAGTAGGGTTTTTTCTCACATTTTATTCCGCTACTTCTGAACATGCCAAACCGTGCGATTTGGCAATGATAACTTCAGAGCTACATACTAGAATAGGCTCCAATGTGTGCAAGTTATCAGATTTACAATATCGGAGGAGGCACTAGTAAATGGTGCCAACAGTGTATACACCTGATGTATGTTTGGTATAGGTATCTTATTACAATTGATACATCCTCCATCATTATAGAGGTTTGATGGTAGATCTTTAGCTATTTTGTACAGGACTTCCATTTGGGGATTTTAGGTAACAGCTAATGCTACCCGTTTTTCTTCTTGTTTCTTTTTGTTTTTGAGGAGTTTTTTTCTGTGTGCTGGTGCCTCTGTGTATTTGGTTTTCTCTGATTTTCGGGTTGTAAATTAACAAACACACAACCCCAAGTAGGGAAGGTTTTTTCATTTTGTTGCATGGACAGACTCACTGCAGTCATTCTCCCTCCAACAGAAGTAAAAGAGAAGTTTCACAGTTTAGTGTTAGGACCTGCAAATTTGGTTATGCCTTGACACAGCTTGCAGGCTTATAACGCTTTGGCCAAAGGGTTTAATTAAATGGCCCTTACTCATGAGAATATTATTATTGAAGTATTTAACTATATACTATTTACTATGTATTTTGTCACATTGGATGTAGCATTGGGCTTTTCTGTCTTTTGTTGTATTCTCGGGTTGTAACCTTGATTTATAAAGTTCCTTCTCAGTCTATCAAGATGCTGATCCCTGACTGTAGCATGAGACCAAATCCGTTTATACCTTTATGGCTTGGCTATAAATGGTAGTGTTTTGTGTCTCTGGGATGGAAGCTATCATAACCTTGGTATGTAGGTCGCTCCGTGGGTTTGTGTTATAAGTATGTCTGTATTAACTTGTCCTTTATGTATATTGTGGTGTTGAAAAAATTAATATGTATGTGGGAATGGCTCAGATTCAGGTTAATTGTGGGATGGATATGATTAAATCTTTCATGGAATTGAATGAGATCCTGTTCACTGGCTAGACAAATAATCAGGATATCAGCTATCAGCTATTTATTGGAAATAAGAAAGGGGTTTGGTGTTGCAGGTGAACAAGAACTTTCTCTAGATTGTAAGTTTCTCATGAGCAGGGCCCTCGTTACCTTTTGTATCTGTTGCGTTTGTTTGTCCGTCCTTATTTGTTATGTCATCCTGTTTATGTGATTTATTTCAAACTGTACCCCCACTGCGTAACGCTGTGTTGCGGCATAATATGTTGGTGCTTTATAAATAAACAATAATAACTTTGCCATGAACACATTTGTGTATTGAGGTGCCATCTTTGTGGCCATGTCTGTCCACGGCTTTTGTAGATAGATGCCCTCGTCAAATGAGAAGTCATTTGTTCTCACCAAAGGTAAGTATGAATTTAGTTCATTGTATTACAGTCTCTATAGGTAGATCTTGTTGCTCAAGGTATTCTTGACATGCTGCTAGGCCATCTTTATGGGGAATGTTGGTAGAGGGATTCCACGTCCATCGTAGCCAAGATGGTTCCTTCTGGTTAAAGACCAATACTAGCTAACTGGTTCAGCAGGTCAATAGTAGTCTGTATGTAGCTGGCTGTATTTTCTACTAAGGGCTTCAGGATATTTTCTATCCAGCCAGAGATATTTCTAGTCAATGTGCTTATAGCAGAGATGATCGGCAGGTCTCTGTATCCCTCTTCATGTATTTTGGGAAGCATGTAGAAAGGAAGCTAATTTTGGGTTCTCAGGTATGAAGCCCTGAATATGTGATTTGAGTTTTGTAGTGGGCATGCCTTTGATGATCCTTCTCCGTTCCTTTGTGTATATACTGTATGGATGTGATATTACAGTCGTTTGGAGTAGTGTCTAGTTTCAGATAATTGTATCTGTGCTTCTTTTATTTAGTCTTCTAAGGAGTGAGCCTTGTTTAATAGAAATTCTCAGAGTAGCACTTCCAGAGTATAATTGGATCGGCCAGAAGGTCCTTAGTAAACTCCCGATCCAATATGCATGGGCGAGGTAGGCAAAAAACAGAGTGGCAGGATACTGATCCATGAGGTCAGAGTGTATTCCCACCATAGTTAAGTAGTATATTTGTTTCTTCTATTTACTTGCTGACCGTACAGCCTTGAAGATATGTCAATAGGGGTATAAGCATGCGGTCTTCAGGGTGAAGAAAGCCTGCATCCTTCTGGGGATCGACTCCACGAGCAATCGTCCGGTTTAACTCTTCAGGATAGTGAGCAGCCTGGTTTATCCAGACTACTCCTCCATTGTGGTTTTTCAACTGAGGAGCGATGTGGTGAATTTCATTGATTCTTTGATGATAAGATCGCACCCATCCGTGCCGCTATTCATCCCTTGATAGACCCCGTGGTTTGCCTCACCTTAAAGGCAAAGCTTGTCTTGGAAGAGTTCAGCATCATCTCAATTCCGGATTTCCTGTCAATCATGGCTGGAATTAACTGGAATTAACTTGTGACCTGGATCCCTGAAAGAGACCATTGATGCAGTGGCTTTGTGGTTGGTATAGATCATCAATAGATCACTCGCTGTGGGTGAGGTGCCAGTGACCTTGAAAAAGGCACTGGTCCATCCCCTGTGGAAGAAAGTGGGTCTAGATCAGGCCTGCACAATATACGGCCCGCGGGCCGCATGAGGACCGCCTGGCCTCTCTGTGCGGCCCGCGATGACTCCGGCCAGGCACCAGTTAATTATATAATTTTTTTTAAAAAGTTAAAAAAATGGCGGCGAATCCACGCAGTCCCGGCGTGCATGCTCAGGGCAAGCAGGGCCCGCTCCCCCCCCGCTCCCAACGTGGGACGGAGGGGGAAGTAACAGCAAGCTCCTCCTGCGGGCCCGCTCCCCCCCCCTGCTCCCAACGTGGGACGGAGGGGGAAGTAACAGCCAGCTCCTCCTGCGGCCTGCTTCCCACCGCTTCCCCCCGTGGCCAGCATCCCACGTCCCCCCGAGCTCACCTCCTGTGCCCCCAACCCCTCCCCCCGAGCCCACCCCCCGCTCCCCCAAGCCCACCTCCCACCCAGGCAGCTGCCGCGGGGATATCGGGGCCAGGAGGCCAGGAGGCCAAGAAAGCGTCCGGTGCCAAGCTGCAGCCACCCGGTCAAGGTAAGTCACTGTCACCCACCCAGTCACTGTCACCCACTCACTGTCACCCACCCAGTCACTGTCACCTACCCAGTCACTGTCACCCACCCAAGTGCAAGGGGGAGAGTGATGTGAGGTGCAAGGGGGGAGAGTGATGTGAGGTGCAAGGGGGGAGAGTGATGTGAGGTGCAAGGGGGGAGAGTGATGTGAGGTGCAAGGGGGGAGAGTGATGTGAGGTGCAAGGGGGGAGAGTGATGTGAGGTGCAGGGGGGAGAATGATATGAGGTGTAGGGGGAGAGGGATGTGAAGTGCAGGGGGGGTGGGATGTGTGTGGTGTGCAGGGGGGTATTGTGTGTTTGATGTGGAGGGGGAGTATTATGTGTGTGGGTGAGGGGGAGAGATGGGGATATGAGAGATAGATGGGGAGTATCGCAAAGGTTGATAGTGAGGGGTTCTGGGGGAGATATGAGGATGATGATGAAGGGTGCTGGGGGAGATATGATGATGATGAGAGGTGCTGGAGGAGAAATGATGATGATGATGATGATGATGATGATGATGATGATGATGATGATGATGATGATGATTTTACCCGTGCGGCCCAATTTTTTTTTCCTTGAAGCAGTTTGGCCCTTCTCACTTTACGAGTTGTGCAGGCCTGGTCTAGATGTTGATGTTCTCACCAACTATCGTCCAATCTTCCCATGGTAGAGTAGGTGTTGGAGAGGGTAGTTTTTACCCAGCTGGAAGATTGTCTGGAAAGGGCCAGCTTCTTCAACCCCACGCAGTCTTGCTTTAGAGACGGTCATGGAACTGACTAGGCCCTTGTCTGTGTGGCGGATGACTTATTGATGGCCATGGACAAGGGCTGTATTTCTGTCCTTGTCATATTGGACTTCTCAGTGGTCTTCAACGTAATTGATCATGGGGTGCTGCTGCACCGCCTGAGGAACCTAACTGGTATCGGTGGATCCTCATTACAATGGGTTGCCTCATTCCTCCAGGGTTGAACCCAGCAGGTGGCTATTGGGTCCCATGTGTCACCAGTGGGACCTGCCCCCTTTGAGGTCCTTCAAGGATTGGTGTTGTGAATGTTCCTGTTCAACGTGTATGTAAGACCACTGGGCAATATCACTCTGAAGCATGGTCTGAAGTGCCACCAGTATGCTGATGACACCCAGATCTATGTTTCTTTCCAGGGCTGCCCAGGGATGGCTTTTGCCACACTGACATTGTGTTTAGTTGAGGTGGCGGCATGGGTGGAGATGAATTGGCTGAAGTTCAATTCTGACAAGACTGAACTAATGATTATGGGTTTGGCAAGATGACTGAGTATGGGACTGGGGCTTGCGAGCTTCCCCTAATCAATGGTGTACAGCCACTGCCGTGTCCCAGATTCATAACCTCTACATCCTTTTTGACCAGAGTCTCAACATGCGAGCACAAGTGGCCTTAAGTCTGTTTTTTTTATCTGAGGCTGCTTCAGAACTTGCGTCCACTCCTGTCATCTATGGATTTTGAGTCACTGTTCCATGCCTTTATATCTACGAGGTTGCACTATGGGAATGCCTTATATGAAAGACTACCGGTGTGCCTGATGCGGAGGCTCCAGCTTGTGCAAAATGCTCAGCTAGGATTCTGAGACGTGTTTCTCACTTTAAGCATATCACTCCCCTTTTACGCAATCTACATTAGCTTCCAGTGATCTTCTGGGTTCGGTTCAAATTGGCCATAATGGCCTTTAAAATCTTGCACGGTCAAGGGCCTGCCTATCTGTAGTCTCGTTTGAAGCAGTGTAGGGATACTGGGATACTGGTCTTCAGGGGGTCCCCTTCTCTGTTCCAAGGGTACTGCACCCTACGCTGGGTGGACGGATCCTTTGCATGTGCAGCTTCACAGCTCTGTAACTCGCTACCACCAGAGCTGAGGTGTATATCTACTTTACCACTGTTTCGGGCTCGGTGTAAGACTTACCTCTTCCTTCTGGCTTTTCCTATCTAACAAAACAATTGTATATCATTTCAATTTGTTTAACTGTAAAGTATGGTGATGCCCCCTTAAGTGGAGGTGTGTTTTTACTCAAAAAATAAATGATGATGATATGGATGTTACTCTGTCTAAGGATTTCTATATACCTGTCGAGTTTAGGGTTAATTCCTGGTGGAGGAGTCCAGTTTAATTTATTCTTTGCTGTGATACAGGTACAGTACAGTATGTCCTTGTTCTATGGTGTTGGTACTGTAGGTTCATTATCATTTCTGTCATGGAAGAATTCCTTAAGGTGTAGTTTTCTGAAGAATTCTTCCATGTCACTGCAGAGTACAGTAATGAGTAATATCTGCCTAAAGGAGGGGCCTTTGTGGTCCTGAAAACTTACACTTTTTTTAACCACAGGTTAGCCATTAAATGTATCACTTCTGCCTTACTGTACTTGTGTTTGTCTTCCTCTTCAGTAAAAGCCCTGGGTGAAATAACGCCAAGTTTAGGCATGACTTAAATAACGTTACGTTAATTCCTGGTATTAACTTGAACAAAGTTTAGTAAATTGGGTCTGTGAACATGCCAAATAAACAAATAAGTTTGGTAAAGTGATACTGTGAACATGCCAGCTAAGTCTCAAAGACAGGAAACAGCAGATAAAAAAGAACCCTCCTACAAGTGGTCCAACTGACGGAGCTGAAAACCTAGAAGAATCCGTGTCTCCAGACAAGGCTAAAGAAATTGCGGATAAAGTCCTAGGCTCGCTTTCCTCCGTGTGGTACTGGAGATTAGCAGATATGAAGGACGACCTAAATGAAATAAAAAAGCTTGGGTGTAAGGCGGTGAGACAAAACTAAGAATCTCAAACACAGAGGATTCCCTGGAAACGCACTCCCAAAGACTCAATGTTCTCACTAAAGAGAATGCAGATCCATCCATATTTTGGGGCCGCTTTTTTTTTTATTATAGGATTGTAGCCTCGTATCATCCCATTTCCCTGCTTAATTTGGATTACAAAATCTTTAGGAACATTTTGGCAAACAGGCTAAGTGACATTCATCATTCAATAGGCCATACTGATCACAATAGCTTCGTTAAAGACAGACAGCTGGTTAATAATATCCATAAGGTCTATATGGCAGTCCAACATTTCTGTGTTAAGAACAGTCTCCATGGTATTTAATGACAACCTTTCAACACAACACACCGTGGCTTGTTTGGTAAGTCTGGATGCCGAAAAAGCTTTTGATAGGATAGTCTTGCCACAACTTTTCAATACTATGAATCGCTTTGGTATAACAGGGTTATTTGTATCTGCCAATGAGACCATATATACGAACACACTTGCAGGAAGTGTCACTAGCTCATGGAGGTCAGATTGGTTTGCCCTACAGCGATGTACCAGACAAGGCTGCCCCTTATCTCCTCTATTGTTTGATATAGCTCTGGAGTCACTAACATTATGAGATTCCATCACAGGTCTGTGTATAGGCTCTCAAACTATTACGTTGTCCTTTTATGTGGACGATTTGATATTGTTCATTACTAACCCTTCTAAAACAGTCCCGGGTATTCTGAATATAATACCGCCATTATTTCTCAGACTACAAGATAAACTTTCCAAAATCTGAGATTCTCTGGCTAAAAGGAGAAGATACAGATTCTGAGGCTGGGGATGTACCATTCAGAGTATCAAAACGCTCCGTCAAATACTGTATGTACAGTATGTATTGTCTTTTCTTGTAACCTCTCCAAACTTTGTATTCCATTTTAAACCCATCCAAAGGATCTGGAATACTGGAACACACTCCCACTCTTAATTTGGCATAATTGAAAAATGAATTATTTGTATACTGTAAGTTAATTTACTCCTTACAGATGCTCCCTCTATTAATAACGCGGAAGAATATATCTTTCATCAATAAGATATTCACAGATTTGGTATGGAGAAAAGGGGCAGATAAGGATATGGGAGAGATTTCAATGTAGTCTGCCTAGTTTGGTATATAACAGACTGGTTATTCAACATGTCAATCTATTCAAATAATAGACTTGAATCTGCCATGGGGTATCCTATTTCATTGGCTCACTTACCTCATTCCTCCCTAGCATCCTTACCTGATCATATAAAAAACAACATTTTATTTTTGGACTCTCTTAGGGCTCGGAAGATGCTTTCTGAGAAGATTAAAACGATATCCTAACCATTCGCTATGTTTACCATTCAGAAGAAAATCCAGATTTCCCGGCGGGAGACATGCCTAACACATAGACTATGGGAGAAATCTGTTCTGGTTTCTATATATGATTTTATTGATAAACTTAATCTACAAACCCCTAGCTTTGATGTTTGTAGGGGAAAATGTTGTGTGTCGAACAAACATTTTTTTATGTACTTGCAATGCAGACACTATATTCTGAATGTTTTATCTCTATCCCCTAAACTTTTCCAAGAACCTAATCTAGACAAAATTGTAAGGGGTTCAGTGAAAAATGGATTCTCCATGGCTTTAGTAACAGGTCTACTTAAAGAAGGTAGAGAGAATGTCTGGTTCTGTTAACCAGGTGGAGCAAGGATTTTCCAGATACAACTGACTGTGAGGGCATGTTTAAAGGTTACAATGATTCCAAGAAATATACTCTTTCAACTGATTTAAGAGAACTGCATTTTAAATTTCTTCATAAGTCTTTTATTCCACCAGCCGTTTATAGTAAGTTTCACCCAAACTGGAATAGTAGTTGTCCGAAATGTAAACAGCTGAATGTCAATTTTGCGCACTGCATATGGAATTGCAGGAAAATATATTTTGGGGAGTGGAGGGAGGGGGGGAGAAGTAATGGGATACGTTAATAGATTTGTGGGCACGTCCCTATCTTGTCATTATGTAGTAATTTTATTTGTAGATACTTCCATCTGGCCAAACATTTCTCATTCTAACAACAAGTCATTAGACTTGTGTCAAGTCTAATAACTCCTGATGGAAAAGAAAGCCTTGATGATAAACTGGCTGTCTTGATAATATCATGAGATATTATGTATTTGAATCCATCTGGTGCTTCAGGGGTTAATGGTGCAACAATTTGGGTTTAAAATTACAATATATTGGGTTTTTGACAGGTCAAGACCTTTTCTAGGTTTTTGCAGGCTTCAAAGAGAACTTAATTGGGGGGGGGGGCTATTAGGGATAGCCCACTAAAAGAGACACATGTGGGGTTTAGAGGGTCGTAAACACTGACCAGATACTATTCTGTCAGCTTCAAAGAAGCCTCAACGTTTGTGAAGAATTACTGGCGCATTCCAGAGAGAGGTGGCACACAGTGAAGGACTTTATAAAAAAATGAGAATATCCTGTAATGTTGTCTACTGTACCTACTAAGAGTTACATGTGTGTATCCGTGCAAAGAGTGGCACATAATGATTACAGACACATGAGGTCTAGCAGGTACTAAAGGGCAGATATCAATTTGTCACTCAAATTTAGGATTAAGACGGTTGTGATTAGTCTCGTTGTGTCCGTAATGACCACCTGAATCTATTGAGGTGACTCAGGTGTGTCTCAGTATTATAGGTGGGAAGTTATGAGTGTGGTTATATACCAAGGCAAAATCTAAATGTCATTTGTAGCATGTTTTTGTTACTCTGTCATAAAACTGTCAATCTCGCAGCTGATTTAGGACGGGGTGGGTTTATGTTGTTTCAATGGGGAAAAAAATTGTACATAAATCTGAGCAAGGGATTATAAAAGTCAGATTTCAACAGAGGTGTGTTTTTGGACCAAACACGTGATTTCTCATAATTCTGCGCCAGTGACCTCTCTTGGAGGTAACCTATGATATTTGGTAATGTACTTTATAGGGATTTCTATTTTAGGTTTTACTCTGTTATTTTAAGAAACTGTCCTGCATTTACTATAATTGTATGTTCTTGTAATCCTTTTTCTGTAATCTAAGCACTGTATTTTTATGTATGTTAAAACATTTAATACTGTATTTCCTCATTTTTAAGATGCACTTCTTTTCCCATTTTTATGTTTCTGAAATCGGGATGCGTCTTATAATCGATGTCAAAAGAAACTTGCCAGTCGCTAGGAAGAGGAGTAAGTTGTGACGTATTTGGCCATTTGAACTGAAGTATATGTAACTGAACTGGCCATTTGAACTGAAGTATATGTAAAAATGTTATATTGTTATAATGCCCCTGATTTCCTTCTTCCAATAAGAGGTGAAGACATAGCCCTTCTCCTCCTCCCCAATCTGGAATAGCAACTTTGTACGTGCTGGCAAACATTGGAAAACGGGTATTTGTAACTCAATGGTTCCTGTACCAATGTGGCCGCTAATGCGAGTCAACTGAGGATCACGTGATCTCCTACGTTGTGGAATGATGTTCCTAGAACGCAATGCTACCAACCCTAGCGTGCCACCTGTAGTGCTGAGCAGGATGTGGCTGTTGCCCTATGACAGGCTGAAGTTGCCTTAATTTTTTAAGTTGTAATTGTCATTTTTTCTGTACATTTAACGCAGTGTTTCTTTTTTCCCCAAAAAGCTGTTATTAAATCAATGGTGTGTCTTACAATCGATGGTGTCTTAGAATCGAGGCAATATGGTAAGTGATGCTTTGGGCTCTGAATGAACTGATTCCACGCTCTGGAGAGAGTATTTACATTTTCAGACACGTTTTGCTACAACCAATTTTTGTGTGTGCATAGTGCATCATTTTTCTATTATAAACAGGGACATGAGACCCTGGCAGATTACTTTTACATCTTTTATTTGCATAAATTCTTGTGTGGGGCAGCATATAGATATGATTGCAATAGAGTAAAGGGTTAATATTAACTCATTGACAGTACCTTGCGGGGTGGAAAGGTGAGTTGGCTAGAGTAGCCATGTGTATTAGCCCTGGTTGCATATCTAAGTCACGTGCTCACTCGTGCTGTTCGTAACAGATGCTATATGGGGACGGATTTAGGGGAGATATTGCACATTTGAGGGACCTTTGAGAAGGTGAAGAGTGGAGCAGCTTGCGTGCTGTTTATTAACGCTACGTGACACTGGCTAAAAGTTAAACCTCCTACTGTTGGTCAATTTAAAAATCTCTTATTCGGAGTTATGTCTACTGAAAAAACCGACCCCTGCATTGCCAGAGAAAGTATACAGTATTACAGTATTACAGTATTACAGTAAAGCATACAGGTTACTGCTTCCTTTGTAGCTACATGGAGAAACAACTGAGCAAATAATTTGCAATGGAAACGTAACTAAAACCTTTTCATACGCCCCTGTAACAATACAAGAGAAGAATACTAAATCAGGTGGGATTTAATAGTAAAACCCACTAAAATAGACACAGACAAAAAAATCAGTGGTGGCTCAAATATAAGTAAATGAATATGTATTATTTTGTTACATTAACATGGAAATAATAGTTATGATCACTAAAAGGAAGAGAGATAAAGAGTCCCTGTTGTTGCAATATTGACGTTAAATTGGACGAATGAATGTGCTACAATTTCTGGTTCATCCTCGTTACTGGTATGTAAATTGCTTTGTTACAGATGCCAACCCTCCTAATTTAGGCAGGAGGCGGAAGACGAGACAAAGATGGAAAGTGAGAAAGACCGCTGGGGCAAGTAAGAGGTTTAATTGATTGATATGTCAAGCAAGCACACAACTGCATGTTTAAGACGCTGCTTAGGGTCCAAAATTGGCTGGCATGTGTACAGTATGTCCAGAACCATCATATAGGTTTGATCTTTGTGTAGATTTAACATCGAGTGATACATGAGAAGTTGGAACAGGAGTGGGAAACCTGGATGTGTTTTTCAAACAACAAAATATAGAGACAGACCAAATCCAGTTAGAATGACAGAACAAGACAGAGATTATTGTGTTTGTGATGAAAGTAAAAACTAGCACTGGAATTTCCCATAGTGAATATAAAACATATATCCCACCGAATAATGTATCAGAGCAGGACACGGATAGGAAAGAAAGGATCCCGGTAGGACAAAGAGAGGCAGAACTTCGACCAAATGTCATATCTAGGTGGAGTCACCAGGTGGTTCTAAATGTTAAAAATATTTGGAGTTGAACTCACAAGCTTATTGTATGCACGACCAACACCCTAACATGATGCTACTGCGCCTTCCTTTCTCTCCTTTTTAGAGATAACACCCTAATCACTATGGTATACCTCCTCCCTTGGAGTAGATGCACCTTTAAAATGGAAGCCCCAATCCAATAAAGCGTGCAAAGCTTTAACACGCTCTTACTCCCATACATTTGAATGGGAGTTACGGCGTGCTAAAGCTTAGTACGCTTTAGCGAATCTAGGCCTTATTGTATAACACCCATGACAAATCTGATTGAAATGGGAGATATCAAAACAGAACTGGCAATCAGGTGGCTACTGATAAGCGTGAAATCATGTTGCTATGTTAATTCTGCACATTATGGTACACACTAACACAGCCCTTAGCAAATGACATTAAGGGAATGGGGGGGATGTCCCCCCCCCCAAAAATATTGTATGGAATATACCTAAGTAAGGATACACAGAGCTGCACGCACAGCACAGTGTACCCAGACAACAGGTAACCTGTTTCTATATAGTAATATAGTACACCCTACCAGTGTATATGACTTGGGTTGCCAGGTGGCTTCTCAAAAAATACTGGACACAATGGTGAAAGATGCGACATGCTCGAGACACACACACATACACACACACACACACCCCTCTTACCTCTCTCCGCTCATTGCTGTTTCCTCCTCTCCTTGGCCCCACCCTTAGGCTCCTGACACCACTTGATTGGCTGCATTAACTAGCAGCAGCCAATCAAGAAGGAGGAAGCTGTCCAGCAACCGCCCTGTTCTCTCCCTGCTCTGGGAAATCCCGCGTCATCACAAGCCGGTCAGATCACCTTGTCCAGAGAGGTAATACCGGTATACACATACATGTCCAGAGAGGTAATTCCGCTATACACATACATGTCCAGAGAGGTAATACCGCTATACACATACATGTCCAGTATTACCTTTAATGTTTTACTGGACAGAGTGTCCAAATACAGGACAGTCCGGCTCAATACTAGACACCTGGCAACCCTATAATGACTACTAATGCAATTAACCTTCCTACAGCAGGCTGCATAAACTGCGCGCCAGGGAAAAGAAACATCATTATGACACAGCCACCTCTTGTGTGAAAGACAAGCTGAGAATAACAACCTGCAAAGTGAGCTGTAAATGTCGGTGGGATCGAGCCGGGAATAACGTCGCTAATAATAGCCGAGCTCGGAAAGTTGTCTTTTTTTCTCTCCCCTTTATTCTTTTTATTTTCCATGCTGATTTTGCAGGTTGCTTTTGTAACACGGCAGGGAGGTTTTAATGGGTGTG
Organism: Ascaphus truei; assembly: GCF_040206685.1. Lineage (NCBI taxonomy): Eukaryota > Metazoa > Chordata > Amphibia > Anura > Ascaphidae > Ascaphus > Ascaphus truei. Next base: position 107,022,098 of record NC_134488.1, on the reverse strand, counting down.
CAAGCCACATCGTAGCATTGTTCCCTGTCTCCCCTCCAGCATTACCATTCACAAGGTTATGGGGGAGGCGGCGGCGGCGTGCTCCAACACGCAGTCACACCTGTCTATAAATCCACCCACACATCAGAGAACACTGTGAGCATGAGAGAGGCGATGTGTGCAGTGTGCTTTAGCAGGGTTCATTGTTGTCACCATTATTATAACCCCTTCCCTGGTAGAGGGTTTCTGCAATGCATTAATGCAGCTGGAAGGAAAGGGGTTAATGGCTGAAAAGCACCGTTTAATTAATAGCACTGTGCAACAATTGGCCACCTGGATTGTGTGTGTGTTGTTGTTCCTAGCTAGAGGCTGCGCTGGGACTTTACAAAAAGAAATGACAGGCTCATGTCGCTCACCCACCAGTGTGAGAGAGAGAGCGAGGCAGGTGGAGGGAGGCCAGGGAGAGGGACAGATGTGGACAATGAAGGTGGGGGCCATGGATTGGAAGTGGCGAAGGCAGAGAGATGTAAGGTGGATGTGCAGAGGGGATGAGTAGGGTGAAGGGAGAATAGAAAATAAAGGCATGTGAGGGATACAGGAAAATTGTGTACATTAGGAGTCCTTGATCTCGCAGACAATTTTTTAGAGTAGTTTATATGCCTCGATGCGCCAGGCAGGGGGGCGCGTTTTTTTCTGGGGGGGGGGTGGCGCTTAGACAGGCTTTGCGCTCTTCCCCAAAGCATTTCAATTAAATGCAGTGGGAACACGTGTAAGGTCCCTTACCTTGACCCCGGCGGCTTCTGGCGACGTGTTGCCATGGCAACGTGAAGTCACTTGCTGTCGCAACGTCAGAACGGAGACAAGGATAGGCCGCGCTTATAGTGCCGGCGACGGGACGTCACCCGAAAACAAATGCATTGCCGCTGCTGCGTGCGCTTATAGTGCACGTGACGGAGCGACGTCACGGTCGCGAGAACTGGTAGCCGGCAAAATTAGATTTTTCAAGAGCTGTCGCCTCATGTGACGGCCCTTGAACCAATCAAATGGCCGGAAACCCGCGATGCCGCCGCCCGGCAAAATATAACTTTTGCCGGTGGCGACGGGTGACGTCACCCTTCGTGTCGCCGTCGCCATCGACAGCACTATAGGCGCGGCCTAAGGAACCGGGGTGTGAACAGGGGGTGGGGGGGAGTGCAGACAGCTATCCTGTTTGAAACATACAGGCCTACTCACCTCTGCATTTATTCAACAAGCTTCAAAGTCACCCTCCCTATGCCAAAGCACATTTGAGTCCTCTCTTCATTGGAATGGAGATGAGTTCTCCTCTAGCACGGGGAAGGTGGCTTCACAGCATATTGAACCAGGGCCTCTGATTTTCAACTGAAAATTGATCATTGGTGATCGTTGGTTTAGAAATCGCATGCATTTTCATCCTAAATCTCTCTGAAAGGAGCTTTCTCGTGGTGGCCAGTAAGTCTAGAACAGGGTGAGATACAATTAGCACACGTGTGCTAGAGCCATTAGCTTGTTACTTAGTGATAAGTTAAATTGATAAATACATTTTTTTTTTAAATAAATAGTAGAACGTATGCCCTATATCTTGTCATATGACGATGGGTGCAAAGGATTCTGGGAAGTATCACTGAGGAATCCTCTTATTGCATTGACGATAGCTGTCGCACACCATTGAAACTTTATAAATCCCAGCCTCAGTGAGAAAAATGTGTTTGCAATTGAAAATGCGAGTTGAATGATGGAAAATGTGTTTGCTCTTAAAATAATGAGGTGAAGAAGGTGTCAGGCTCTGTAAATCTGTGATGGTTGTCTGAGTCACTGAGAAAGTTTCATGTCTGAGGGCCATGTAGGTAGTTTGTTTTGTGCATTGTGAAAATTGTAAACCTAATTATTAGCTATTAGTGACATTTGCCTGCAACAATCAGTTGTTAACACTAACAAATATTGTCATAGCATCAGTACACTGTTACCTGTGAGAGTTGACATATGTTGTACATAGCTGCATGCTAACACAGTGAGCTCTAAGTAACACTCCATTGCAAACGGAGGAAGGTACAATAGCAGCATGACTGCTTTGCTGATTTGGGACACTCTTTAATATTATTATTATTATTCTTTATTTGTAAAGCACCAACATATTCTGCAGTGCGGTACAATTAGGGTACAGAGATTTGATAATAATAGAAACAGAATTACATACAAACACAAATAAGGACAAACATATACAAACAGATAGGAAGAGGTAACGAGGGCCCTGCAACTTTAAACAAAATGTAAAGTGGCTGCCCGTTGTGGGGTGGAGTATATCTCAGGTTGGAGTATGGTCCAGCCAGACGGCTGATCCCATTAAGGTTTGAGAGTAGGGATGTTAGGGGGCTATTACATAGCATGGAGATTGGTCCAGCCATACAGCTGATCCCAATAGGGTTGGAGGGAGGGAGGGAGGTGGATGATAGGGGTATGCCAGATAGGCTTCCTTGAAAAGGTTAGTTTTTAATCGTGCGAAATCTGGGAGAGAGTCTGATGGTACAGTACATACATGGTAGGGAATTGCAGAGAGAGCATGGTGGAAGTCTTGTACGCGGGAGTGAGAGGAGGTAATAAGGCAGGAGGAAGTGTGTTATGAAGATATCTTCAACCATGCTGTGGAACACTTCAGATCCATTCATTTGATGTCCTCCTTGCATTAAGAACAGGGACCTTGGAGGGAAGGGGATATAAATGCAATAGGTAGAGCACCAACAGTAAGAATTCCCTGTCCTTGCAGCTCCTACTTGTGATATCAAAAGAGACATCTGGACATCTCCTCAGCTTCTGTAAATGTGGAGATATTGCTTGTGTTTAGGCTGTAACAAGTGCGGTAGACAGTTGGCGTTTCTGTTCCATTCTTGTTTCTCCCTGTAATAGAATGTGGGTGATTGACTGGAGTTTTATAGGTAGATGTGTGTTTCGATGCATTACTCACGCCTTGCTTGTAAATCTGCTAATATCTCACACGTTGCTAATCTGTATCTCATTGGAATGGAATCCCGCAAACGTCTGCTCTGTAAGCCACCCGTCTTAGGAGCTGCTACACCTTGCCAGCGATTACTGTTCAATACATTGTGAAATGTAAAGCATCCTATGTTAACCCCTGCAGCACTGGAGGAGTTCACCAGCAACATATATTAAAAAGAGCGAGAAGATAAGAAAATAAATAAGAGGTGGCTTATAGAGAAGACATAGAAATGAGAGTGAAGAAACAAATAGGGAAGCACGGGAGGAAAAATAAGGGGTGGGAGAGGTCTCCGTGTCATTGGGCTTTCTAGTTGTTCCTTGTTACTTAATGATTCTCAATATCTGCGGTTATCGTGATTCCGTTTATTTAGAGTATTGTGATAGCGTGTTGGTATTTGTAGCAGGAAAATGGAAATGCTCTGTTCTCCCACATTGATGGTGCTTAAATGCTCCACTGGTCCCTATCACTAAAGTTGTGCTGATCACGTATTGAGAACATTGCAGAATTGTCTGCTGTTATCTGGGTCTTTCAGTGAGTAAAGCAGCAATTTTCTGTTACTCACCATCATTAAAAGTGTTGTAGTGTTCTTCCTATCGCTGTGTCAGGTGACTGTCTGCAGTGTGTGTCTGTCACAGTGTATCAGGTTAAAATGAGCCCTGTGGTGTATCTGCAGTTTAGGTCTGTCACAGTGTGTGCCAATGTTTAAGCTGTATGTAGTGACTGGCACTCATTGCTGCTCGGTAAGGATAATATGCAGTCCCAGTAAAAACTCTTTCTGCAGTTATGTACCCTTTAAGTGCCTTACTACACCTAAAGACACACCAGCAAAAATCTCAAAGCAGAAGACAGTACCTGCTTGGGCAACAGTGGTAATTCATCTAAAGAACTCTGACATAAACACCATGCCAATTCAGGCATCCTCCATCTAACATCAGGTTTACCCGGTTCTCAAAGCAAAACAAACGTGTTTGTCTCTGTAACCTCGCTCGATACCTCGATCACTCAGCCTGCTGAAGCCATTCTGCACCCACTCTGCTCCACCCTTTTTACAACACATGGCCAGGTTCCAGTAAAAATAGAAACGCACACATACATCAGTAATAAAGTGAGCCGGGGCGGCGCTCTCTATTCTCCTGCCCTTGTCTGGGCTTTAACCCTGGAGTGCCAAAGGGCCAGGCCACTCAGCGGATTAGGAACTAGCCTTTGCCTTCACTAACAATAGGCGGTGCCAACGCCAGAGAGATCTGCAACAATATCTTCGACTGCTATGGCCTCATACCATGGAGTCTATTTACTAAGGCCTCCCAGGTGTACAACAGGGGCAAATCCGAGCCAAAAAAAACAGCCCCATATTTATATAAAACAGAAAAAGGAATCGCATTGAAAGCAGTGGGATCTTTTCCAACGATATATTTCCTTTGCGCTTGTTTTGCAGCCTGGAAACTTCAGCAAATAAATCCCTGTATCCTGAGATGTTCACCTGATTTCTGAAATGGAGATGGTTGCTGTAATACCTGACATGAGCCTTGCCTTTTAACATGCGGTTGGGGTGCAACCAAAGACAGCTTTAGTTTTTTCATATCAACCATCTCCAGTATCAAAACTTTGCCTGAATGAAAATCCTAGGTGCATCCTAAGCTGGTAGAGGCGGATAGGCCATACATTGCTGATCTCAGAGTAAATGGGATTCAGTTACAGGGGGCTGACTCTGACACTTCCATAATAGAGGCAATGAACGCATCATGTTGAGTGGGATGGCTTAGAAAAACAGAGACAGATAGTAACAGAGACAGCTGGTTCATGTAAGGCAGGAGTGGCCATCTCCAGTCCTTAAGGGCCACCAACAGGTCAGGTTTTCAGGATATCCCTGCTTCAGCGCAGGTGGCTCAATCAGTGGCCCAGTCGTAATAAAACAAATGTATTGTAGAAAGGAAATAAATGGCACCCAGGTAGGGAAAGGAAGAAAAAAATATTATAGGTCTTTTAGGATCATGCTAAAAACTAGGGACCTTATGTGAGATGGGTTTAGTGCTGCTTCTTGGAGCGTCCGCACATGTGAAGAGGCCCTCCTTAAAGTGGCCCTTTTTTAAGTTGCATACAGTGTGGAGTTCAACAGGAGTGGAACAAGAAGTGGACAACTGCACATGTACGTGCCCCGGATACTGAATTTCATCTGCGCTGGAAAGGACAGTTTCTATCACAGACTCAAAAAGACGCAGCTCTCTTCATTCTAGAGTACCGCCATTCATATATCGCATTTCTCTTAACTCCCACTCTATTCTTACCCTAACTTCATGTTCACTGCCCTGTCCTCACTCAATTCTCAACACTAAACTATCACTACTGCCACTGACAAGCCTACTATTTTTATATTTGCCAGGACCTCAATTCTTTTCAAACTACACGTTAATCCTCTAACTCCATTCATATACAGCTCAACCCCGTCATAACACGGTGCTTGGGGTCCAAAGAATCTCATTGCGATATAAGCGGATCACGTTAGATGTCCCTCCTCGCGCCCCCCCCCCCTTTACCTTGGCGCTGACGGCTGGCGTCATGGTGTCACATTGCCATGGCGATGCGTCAACTGAAGCCGTCTGTAACCCCTGTGCCCCCACACAGAATTGTATGCAAATGATTTCTGTGATCTTACATGCATCCAGCAAACTTAAAAACTGTCCAAAATAAAAAATTGGGAGCCACGCTTGCATCGCGTTATAAGCGGATTTGCGTTGTAGCTGATCGCGCTATAACGTGGTTGAGCTGTATCTCCATCTCTCCTGCCTTCTCCACTTCCCAGTTCACACGAGCTCCTTTCCTATTCGAGCCCTCTAACCGTACGTCTTAAAACACACCACTTTAACAAAGCATTTGTGAAGCTCTGTGGCTGATACTATATATCTCATGCATCGACCTTGACCCCTTGCAGACGCACTTACCAAAACGCCCTCCTACTGTCTCCGTACGTTCTTCCTACTTACCACTTAGACTGTAAGCTCTTCGGGGCAGAGACTCCCTTTCCTATTGTTACTTTTATGCCTGAAGCGCTTATTCCCATTATGTGTTATAATATTATGTCACGTGTATTACTTCTATGTAGCGATATGTACAGTACATAGATGGCGCTATGTAAATAAAGATAGACAGACATAAATACATACATACATACATACATACAATTCGCCCTCGTGCAAAAGGGCAGAGCTTCTTTAATGTCATATTTACGTATAAGGTGCAACCATACTCTGCTAATAAAAGATATACTGTATACAAACGTAGCAGCCTAGCTATTTGTGCCCATACAATGCAGTGGACACTGCGGTTACTAGTTTAGTTCAGCGATAGCAGGGCCTGTGTATTTCTACCATTCTTCACCCTGAAAGGTATGTTGTTTTTTTTTATTTAGATATTTTACCAGGAAGATGCAGCTTCATCATGGACCCCCCCCCCCCCCCCCCCTTTGCATGCAGACTTTTTAGGACACAGTTACAATAACAAAGCCTGAAATAAAGCCTCTTGTTTTCCTAGGTACCCTTGAATAGAGTGCATGTCTGTATGGCTGTCTCCGTCATTAATGGTACAAGAGAGCCAATGCAAATAAGGGATTCTAATGTGTTATTCCTGGAGGGGTACATCAAATGCCCACTTCAGTATTTCCAATGTTTTTAAGGTTATCATGGTGTTCCTCTCGTTGTTCCTTACCAGAGCCAAGTGGTTTAGGAATAGTTACTGTGGCTTCTAATAGTGTGGCTGTCTCTCTCCCTGGTCGTGTCTTACACACACACACATGCGCACACGCACACACACACACGCAGCGCTGTGATGACTATAAATGATTTATATTTCTGCTCAGCTAATTCCTTCCCTGCTTGTTTTGACTCCACAGGGGTGTTTTATATCATACTATCCCGTTGAGGACCGCACTACAATGCTTTGTTGCTCTCTCTGGCACTCCAGGGGTTACATTTCCTTGAAGATTACCGCTGGTTAGATGTCCCGCAGTGGGAGATATCTGCTGAGTTTTTCATTTTTCTATAGAAAGAGAGCGACGTGAGAAAGAGAGCGCTGTGAGAAATAGAGCGCTGTGAGAAATAGAGCACATTGGGATTGGAGAAAGGGAGAAAGCAAAGCTAGACAAGAATGTTAACACCATATAAAGTACAGTTTGGCATAGTGCCCCGGTTACATTGTTCCAACCTATGGATTCATAGTTTTTAAGTATATCAAAAAAGTATTTTGGAAATGTTACGTTCTTTGATGTGGCCCTACATGTATTACTGTTCTTCAAACGGGGGACGCTTTCTTCTTATGTTGTTTTAATCCCCTGGCCTTAGTGCCACAAATACATATTATGCAGGTATCATTAGTGTGTAAATGGAAACTGAAAACGTTTGCATCCTGTAGTGTAGAATATTGAGCAGTCAGCGCCCTCTACAGGCCACTAGACAAAGTACAAGCTGCTACACCAGTGTGACAATCCAGTCATATCCACTTCCGCTTTTGAAATAGGCTCTGCCACACATAATTTTTTAGCTCTGCCCTTTGGCAACAAAGTATCACAAACATATATCTTGGTGTGTTCCTAACAGCAGACTGTCTATTGCTCTGAAAGCTGTAACAATAATGTGTTACACTTAGTAATATAATATTACATCATTTGTTACACTTAGTTATATAATGTTACATAGCTGCCATCATTTCACAAACTGCAGCACAACATTAGTCGGCTGCCATTTTGTTAGACACACAACCAGGATTTTTACAGATTTATAACAGGAGCACCAAACAATTGCCAGCTTAGGTAAGAATGTAGAATAATACATTGTCACACGCTTTACATATAAAAAGAAGAAAACACAGGAAGAATGTACTGTTGCTGCTGTAAAGAATAACCCCAACATTTTCACTTTTTGCTTCTGTAAAAAATGTGTCCACTTTTCTTTTATTTGGGTGTCTGTCTAATTTAAATGTTATCTGGCAAATATTATTCTACATCATTAAAAACAAATACTGCTGCCATCTTTAACAAAACAATAACCCCTAAAAATGGACAGTCTGACTGAACATCTCTCTGCCTGGACTAGAGTTAACACATTCTAATCACCAAACAGAGCAGGTAGAAGTCCTAAAAACACCCCAAAGCATCTGGTTACACTAGCAACATAAAAGATTTAAAGATAATTTAAAACTTACATGTCTGATTTCTCTAAAGATGTATGTATGTATGTATTTCTTTATTTATATAGCGCCATTAATGTACACAGTGCTTCCCGGCAATAATACATGTGACAATCATATAAATAAAAAATAATACAAATAACACGTAATGGCAAGAAGTGCTTAAGACATAAAAGTAACATTTAGGAAAAGAAGTCCTTGCTCCGAAGAGCTTACAATCTAATTGGTAGGGAGAATGTACAGAGACAGTAGGAGGGTATTCTGGTAAGTGTGTCTGCAGGGGGGATAAGGTTAATGTATGAGGTGTAAATTATCAGCCATCGAGCTACTCATACGCTTCCTTAAGTAGGTGTGTTTTAAGGTGAGTCTTAAAGGAGGATAGAGAGGGTGCTAGTCTGATATTGAGGGGAAGAGCATTCTAAAGGTGTGGGACAGTCAGTGAGAAAGGTTTAAGGCGGGAGAGGGTTTTAGATACAAAAGGGGGTAGAGAGAAGACATCCTTGAGCAGAACGCAAGAGTCGGGGTGGTGCATAGCGATAAATTAGGGCTGAGATGTAAGGTGGGGCAGAAGAGTAAAAATGCTTTAAAAGTGAGGAAAATTGAGTGCGAGATGCGGGATTTAATAGGAAGCCAGGAGAGGGATTTCAGCAGGGGAGACTCCGAGACAGATTTCGGAAAAAGTAGAGTGAAGCAGCATTGATGATAGATTGTAGGGGAGACAGATCAGAGGCAGGATGGCCGGACAGCAGGATGGTGTTAATCACCAACATTAACCTATTGAACATGCCCCTGCCATTCGTTTACTCAGGTTCTAAGTTGGCCCCCTTAAAGAGGCAATCTGCGCTGCACTTAAAAAATATATATATTTCATTTGTTTTAATATATGCAGCCTTTGATTACCTTTGAAAACAAATGACCTAAGCTGCCAATCGATTAATTCCCCTGTGATCAATCATCAAAGATCCTGCTTCCCAGGGTTCACTAAATGGCTGCCTTTCAGTTTCAATCAATTTCTCAGTCAGTGTAACTCAGCAGCTACAATATATCCTGATATTACTACGGTAACATTATCTATTGTTACAGTTTGCAGCTCAAACTGCTTGGAATATTGGCAACAAATTATCACAAACAGGAAAGTATTGCAAAGATCTTGCACTGCTGGGGAGGTGGGCTAAACCTGCTGTAGAAATCAAAGGATGTGCAGTATATTAAAACTAATAAAAAAATAGAGTTGAATTAAAAAAAATGTAGTAAGTATTATCTAATACTACAGAACGGATTTTTTTTTAAACATACGTAGGATATTGCATGGATTGCTCCTTTAAGTAGCATTTGTGCACAACTGTGCGCTGAAACCCTTCTACAAAAAATGAATGTCCTCTTTATCTTGGGCCATCCTGTATAACATATGACCTTTTACCTATATTAATAATACATCCATAATGAAATGACTAGAGGCCCCTTAGTGATAGGCTGCAATCAGGAGTCAGACACGCATGGGTCGTAACATTTCATGTTGCTCATAAGACCCACAAATTCTTATTTAACTTTTCCCCCATTCTGATAAGATAAGCCATGATAGATCCCCAAGTAGATTCCCATTTTGAATATATATCGATGTCTGTTGTTGTGCTTTTCTTTTACCGATTTATCTCTCATCCTTGATCACAGCATCTTTGGCAGGTCTGCTGCTTTCCTTCCAACATTTGAGAACAGTCCCTCATGGCACATTGTATATTGTTCATGTGTATGTGTGTATTAAACATTGTTTTATTGGTTGTTGTGCTTCAGAGTGGGTCCTTTGGGTGTGAATGTCAACCCTTTTAAAAATGTATGTATTATAAAGCATCCTTGTACATATGCTAAGGAGGGGCTGTTTGCAAGTGGGGTCTGGGTCAGTCTGGCTGCCAGTTCCTCAGTACGGGGTCCTCAGAGACGCCTCTGATCCAGACGCTCCTTCCGCCAGGACCTGTGACGTCACTGATGACGCCGAGTGCGGACACGCGGAGCAACGCAGGGATCGGCATTGATTACTGCTCGGCGGGTACTCTCAAATGTCCTAAACATTTTGTGAAAATGTGAGTTGAAACTGCAACTATTATCTGTGCAATATATATATTTATTCGAACATACTACCCTATTAGTGTATTCAGGGCCGCCAACAGGGGGGCACAAAGGGTACTGGCGTCCCGGGCCCCGTGATTCTTATCACAATAAGAAAACAGTTAAGTAAAAGTTGCGCGCGCTAAAAGATATTTTTTCGTGGTAGGTGCGCTATGGGTTCGGGGGGGGGGTATGCTATGGGTTCAGGGGGGGGAGGTGCGCTATAGGTTCGGGGGGTGGGGGCCCTGCTCCTTTCATTTGTCCCGGGCCCCATGATTTCTGTTGGCGGCCCTGAGTGTATTCCTTCTGTCTCTTATACACTGAATTACCATTGGCGCAACATGCAACACAGAAGATTCCATAGAGGAATTTTAAACAAGGAGCTCCTATCAGAGAGAGAAGTATCTCTGATCTGCATATATTTTATTCATTGTATGTGAGTGGGATTGACACAAGATTTCCTTCACATTTAGAAATGTAATTGTTAAACTGGTCTGCACTATTATTATTTTTTTATCTTCCACATATATTCGTCACTGTCATTGAGAATGCTTCCCATTTTTGGACTGCCTTAGCGCAGTCTGTTCGCTCAGCGTGCAAACGCCTCCGCACGGTCTGCGGAACCATGGCCCCAGCCTTAGGCCTTGTTTATAGTGATGGCGTGCGCACGTGCGAACAAGCCTCTTCTCATAGAGGCTGCCCATACAGTGCACGACCGAAGCGCAACCGCGTGTTTTTCTCGGCAAGACAAAGAATGTTGTCTTTGCCGAGCAACGGCCAGGTCACGTGCGCGGTTCAGCCAATGAGGGTGTACCGCCCACATGATGTCATGCCTCTGCCACGGCTCACCATCGCCGCGGACGTCAGTGCAGGTTTCGCACGAGCGGCAGGCACGCATAATGTCATGCGCCCCATCGCGCAGGGCAACTAATCGCGGCCTTACTCTGACAAGCTGTGCGGTAGCTCAAAAAAGGCTGAAACTCGCATTTTTTGCCAGTAAATGCTATGAGGACAGAGGAGGGAGGAGATCTCCAGATGTATATATGTCCCCTCAAACTTCCCTCCAAATAAATTAGGGACAGATAAAAAAGTATCCAAAAAGCGCTAAACCTTAATGGTAAAATGTAGTGTCAATAGATACAGGAAAAAACCTGCATAGGGAATAAACAGTCCAAGGTAAAGGAGTTCACAATGGGGGTTGGTGCAATCTTCCGCAGAGACGTGTTTCCAGACCTCCTGTAGTCCAAATGGATACTATAGAATAGGGGAGTACTGCCGCAGCGTATGCTCCAAGCGTACGAGCAGGGGAACCTGGATGTGACGTCATTCCGACATCATGGGGACACGAGGACGCCGGTGAAGCCGACATAGTTTAGGCAACGCACCTAGGAGACCAGGCAGATGCCAGACACCGCGCGGTCCCTCCTCTGGGGTTTCCCAGTTTTCTCATCCCACTACATGCTGTTTTTATACCTATATCTGGTATGATACAATCACTGTCTCCAGGTGCTAGAATAGGGCAGCTATGGGACTTTCCAGCATACAGAGAGTTAATTTCCCCTGGAGTAGCTAGTTCAGCTGCAGATAATCAATATGAACAGCTGAATGAACAAGAACGTGTTTTAAGGCAGACACAGGGAGCTGCCATGCTGAGAGAGACTGCTGTTCCCAGAGAAGGGGGATAAAGGAGAGTTCTCCCCAGCTGTGGAAGCTGGCACAGTCCCTTAGACCAACTGAATGGTGGTCGCGGAGTCTGCTGGTACTGCCTGGGTTGTTAATCCCAGGAAGAGGAAGGAAGGATGCGAGACCGTGCTGAAGCGGGAATGTCCTGTCCTTAAGGGACTTAGAGGAGAGATTCTGCGCTCTCGTGGGCTGAGCTCCCCAAAGAATGAAGGACGCGAGACCGTGTTGAAGCGGGGATTTCCTGTCCTTAACATTGGAATTACAGAGGAGAGATTCTCTGAGCTCTTGTGGGACTTAGCTCCCCTAAAAATGAAGGGCGCGAGACCGCGCTGAAGCGGGGACATCCATCCATAAACTTGGAATTACAGAGATGGGATTCTCTGAACCCTCGCAGGGTCCTGAGGGAACTATCTGGAGCCCCAACAGAAAGAGAAGAGCTAAGTAACATATTAATGTACTGAAGACTATGTTGTTGCATATGTCAGGGCATATTTTGGGGTGGTAACCAGCTTAGCTGTCCATCCAGTTAGTAAGGGCTGAAGCTACAAGTATAGTTAGTCTCCTAAGAGGAGTAGGCATTTATTTTATGATTTGTTTTTACTTAAAGGGACGGTGGGCCTGTTAGTGTATAATTTATCCTTGTAAATAAACCCTGTATAGAGAAAAACTACGTTTCCTGCCTTAATCTGGGCCTAAAAGACACTGCAATGCTGTGTGGACATCACACTGGTAATTGCACATTTTGTTACCTTGATATTATTCACTCATTAAAAAGGTTTACACTATTAAGGTTTTTGTGTGCTCTTCTACTCCCCTGTTAAATTAGGGAGAGATGCCTGTACTAAAAAAATAATCATACCTGAGGTACCATGGGAGATATGCTAATGTCTATACAAAGTATATTTAAATGAGTTACACATCTTTTTATCTTTAAGACCAATCAGTTTAGAGATCCTTGTGATGAAGGGGTTACCAGTGTCAGACCCCGCAGAATTAGAACCCACAACTTCTGCTATTCAGGACAGCAGCTCTAGCATTGACATTAGCATATTTCCCATGGTGCCTCAGGTATGCTCATTTTTCAGCACATGCATGTCTCTTTAATTTATTTGGCGGGAGGTTTGAGGAGAAATATATACATCTGTAGACATCTATTAGGTTAGGAAGTAGAAGTCCATCAATAGGAACATACAAACACATTCGATAATGCAATGAATTTATCAAAGTTTAGTGAATAGGCCCCATCGAACGATACATACAGTTCCCGTTAGTAACATCGCATTGCATGATATTTAAGTACAAACTGGAGAGAACAGAAAGATCATTGATGCTGCACACTTAACGTGAAACCAAACCTATGAAATAAAGTGTATTGGTGATAAAAATATATATATTTTAATTCGAAAGTCTAAAAAATAGGTAACACATACAAAATCGTCACAAAAATGTATATAAACAATTTAGAAAATGTGGTTGGTATACTCTATGAATTGGATATTGCTTGTAGAGTTAGTAGTAGTATATGTATAGTAATTAATTAAATATCCAATCCAAGGGGAAACTTGCTATTTAGAAACACTGTGTGTGATCCAATTTCATAATGACAACAGCACTTGAAATTAAACTTAAAAAATCCATTGATCTAGTTTGATCATTAGTCCTGCTAAACTGAATAGTGGATCTTATCAGTAATTATTACATAGTATAACAGTAGTTTAGATCAGGGGTGCGCAAACTTCTTGAGCCGCGCCCCCGTGCCCGGGAGCCGTTGCTTTCGCGCCCCCCCTCTCCAATGACTCAGCGTCAAATGACATTGCGGGTCATGTGACATCACATCACGCGACCCCGCCGCATCATTTGACACGCGCTGCCTTGGTTATGCGTGACGCCACATGACCCTGCGGCCTCGATTGACGCCTCATTGACATGGCGACGCGTCGCCACAGACCCAGCAGGAAGCAGGTAAGGGAGTTACAGAGGCCTCACGCCTCCCCCGGCATTTAATTTAAATGCTGTGGGGAAGAGCGCGGGGCCTCTGTAACAACCCGTGCCCCCCCCCTTAGAAATACTCCCGCCCCCCAGTTTGCGCACCGCTGGTTTAGATGAAAACAAATGATGGTTCACCACAGCCTTTGATTATTTTAGGCAGCAAGTGTATTAAGGTTGCTTGCAGCGATTTGTGAACAGGATATAATGTTATATAATTCCTTTGTGGTGATTTCTCATGCTGCTGGGATATATAGTGTCCATCTGAAGGATCAATTCACTTTATTTCCTACGTTTGGGGCACCTAAAGTGTGCAGCATCAAGGATCTTCCTGTTCTCCCCAGTTGGTGTATAACATTTTGATTCACGCTAGCACCCCCCTTTTCCTCTGAATTTTTTAATTAATGTACAAGTTGAGCAGGACTATCCACCCCATTGTATGTATGTCTTTATTTATATAGCGCCATTAATGTACATAGCGCTTCAGAGCAGTAATACATGTGACAATCATATATATAACGCATAAAGGGGAAAAATGCTTTCAGACATAAAAGTAACATTTAGGAAAAGGAGTCCCTGCTCTGAAGAGTTGTCCCCGTTCCATTCCACACTGGATTTCATTGCAAACTTTTAGCAGGGTAGTTATGGTGGAGTGTTTGGGGCGAAAGCCAGATTGGAATTGGCTAGGGAAATTTGTCTTGGTATAGTAATCGCTTAGTTGGGAGTGGACACATTTTTCCATGACTTTGGATAGGATTGGGAGAAGGGAGATTGGCCTGTAGTTTGAGACAGTGTTTTTGTCCCCACTTTTGAAGATTGGGACAACTCTGGCAGTTTTCCAGGTCTTAGGGATATGGCCTGCAGACAGGATAGAGTTGACTATGGAAGTAATTGGTTTGGCAATGGCTGGGGCACCAAGTTTTAGGAACTTAGATTGTTGTAAGTCAGGTCCACATTGGCTGCTTAGTTTTAATTTGAGGAGCGCTTGTGTAATCTCTTCTTCGGATACTGGGACATATTGAAAATTCTCGGCAGTGTTGGGAGGGAGTTAGCTATAGGGGTAATCCCAGGATGAGATTCAGGTTTGTGGTTTGTGTTGCGTTTTGCTAAAAATTTAGTAGCACACCCCACAAAGTAGTCATTGAATGCATTTGCAATGTCAGTGGGGTTTGTCAGAGTAATATCCCCCTAATGTGATATTACTTGGTTGTTGATGGTTAGAAGGCTGGAATATGTTGTTGATAACTTTCCAGAAGTTAGCTGGGTTTGATGTATTCTGGAGATTGTCAGTAATATTGTGCTTTTGCATGTCTTGTTTGCGTTGTGCACATGTTCCGCAGGCATCTGTAGTGATTGAGATCCTTGATAGTGAGGGTGCTAGTTGGATATTGAGTGGAAGGGCATTCCAGAGGTCTGGGGCAGTCAGTGAAAATGGTTTAAGGCGGGAGAGGGCTTTAGATACAAAAGGGGTAGAGAGAAGAGCAGAGCAGAAGAGTCGGGATGGTGTATAGCGAGAAATAAGAGCTGAGATGTAAGGAGCAGCAGGAGAATGTAAAGCTTTAAAAGTGAGGAGGCGAATGGAGTGTGAGATACGGGATTTTATGGGATTTCAGCAGGGGAGACATTGAGACAGATTTTTGAAAGAGTAGAGTGATTCTGGCAGCAGCATTTAGGATTGTAGGGGAGACAGGTGAGAGGCAGGAAGGCCGGAAAACAGGTTACAATAGTAGAGATGGGAGAGAATGAGGGTCTGTGTCAGTTTTTGCAGTCGAACAACAGAGGAAAGGGCGTATCTTGGTAATATTGAGGACAGGTTTTTGCTACCTTTTGAATGTGAGAAGAGAATGTGAGAGGAGTCGAGTGTGACCCCTAGGCAGCGTGCTTGGGCTACTGGGTGAATGATAGTACTTCCAACAGTAATGTGAAAGGAGGTAGTAGGGCCAGGTTTAGGAGGAAGTATGAGGAGCTCTGTTTTTGCCATGTTAAGTTTAAGTCGGCGGAGGGCCATCCAGAATGATATAGCAGAGAGACATTCAGAAACTTTAGTCTGCACAGCAGTTGTAAGGTCATGGGTAGAAAGTAAATTTGTGTGTCATCAGCATAGAGGTGATATTTGAACCCAAGAGATGTGATTAGGTCACCTAGAGAGAGTGTGTAAAGAGAAAAAAGAGGAGGCATTGAATCCTGATATGTAAGTAGTCTAAATAAAATTCAAAGTAGAAGTACTCATGACTGAGAAACTGCACTAACACACAATGTAATTGTACAGAGCCACAATGAAGGTCTTTTGACATCAATGTTCATAGGGGTGGTATACAGTATGCATGGCATTTAGCCTTTCAAGAGATATATACACAACGCTGCCTGCAAAGTTTAGACTTGTATATTTGCACACGTGTAGTGGAAATCCATTCCTTGACGGGGTAAAAAATCTAAAAAAAAAGTTAGCTAATGTTGTCTTCATTTATTGTGCATGAGGGCTGGACAGTTAGGAAGAGACTTATCTAAATGAGGGATTTACTTTTCAGAAAGTGAGATCAGATTGAATACATACGGGGTAGATGCACCTATATGTCCAGGTGCATCCCGACCTTAAAAGACGCACTGCGGCACAGTGACTGGGAGACGAGCAGCTTTCATTACCACTGGTAATAGTTTATTAGGGGTAATGGACACTACAGCAGGATCCATTATTAGGGGACACAAGTGTTCTAGTCTGAATAATAACAAATCACCGCTTACATACAGAGGAACCTTTTTTACATTTCACCTTACTACCTGTTTTACTGATAACGTGATCTGCTGATAAATCCAGGGTTCCCTGCCCAAGCACTGGCCCCTCTGCTGATTAGGGGGCCTGCAACACACTGATGTGCAATGTGCTACAAACCGCCACTAAAGATGTTAAAAAGGCGAGAGTTAGGAGCACGCAGGAACCCTCGAATGAGAGCAAGGCATTTCTCCTGCGCATTTTACTGATGTAAAAGTCAGTACAAACACAAACAGCAAAGAACAGATATTTGGAAACCATGCGCATCTCTGAGACACCTTTACATGCGTCAAAATTCATTCAGTCTGTCACCACGGGCTTCTTTATCTGTACCATCTCCCAGGACCTGATACAATGAAGTGCCACTGAAACGCAGTAGGAGCCCTTCCATTTATAAACCATGATGGGCTGGGATAAATTACATGAACAGATCGTGGGATCTATGCTTCAGGCCCCAGAAACAGATTATTCGCCCCTGCATCAGCGGCTCATCTTGCAGGTGGCTCTTTAGAGCAATAGGAGGGAAGAGTTGACGCTACAGGACAATGAAATGCATCAAGTTCTGCGTTTGTAGCCATTATTCTCCCGTCTTTTCTGCATCAATAAAAACCAGCACGTTCTGAGCTGATCTGTAACTTTTCAACAGATCTGCATCTAATGAACAAGTTCCTTACATTTTAAGTGAACGCAAATGGGCAGAATAAGGCCTCGGTCCCGCTGCGCTCGTTGGCGTGGGCGGCAATGTAGCGAGTTCCCCACCAGCAGGGGAATCCTCGCGAGCCGGTCCCGGTCCCCACTGGCGGCACAGCTGACTACACGCTGTCGCGCGTCAGCCGCTGGAGACACCACAGAATGGTGTTTTCTAGCTTTGACGCGTGACGTGTGTGGCTGTGAGCCAATGGGGAGGGGAGGCTGCGGGAGGAGGAGAGGCTTCGGGGAGCGGGGAGGAGTGTGGAGTGAAAGCAGGTGAGTGCCTTTCTCTGTGTGTGTGTCTGCGTGCCTGTCTGTGTGTATATGTGTGTGCCCGAGTGCCTGCCTCTGTCTGTGTGTGTGTGTGTGTGTATGAGTGCCTGCCTGTGTGTGCGCGTGTGTGTGCGCGTGTGTGTGTGTATGAGTGCGTGAGTGCCTGCCTGTGTGTGTGTGTGTGTATGTATGGATGAGTGCCTGCGTGTGTGTTTTACTTACCGAAGCTCCAGCTCCAGCCCGAGTCCGTGGAGGGAGGGGGGGGGAGAGTAGCGGGTCCCTCCGCTCAAGCCACGCCCCCCCTCCCTGTCAAACCGCCCACCACCCGCCCACCTCCCGCTCCGGCTCCCGCTCCCTACAGACCGCATATCGTGGTCTGTGTATCTCAGCGCACCGCCTGTCAGCCTTAGGCTAAGGCCCCGCTCCCAGAGTCAGCGCACCCGCACTGCTGACAGGCGGTGCGCTGAGATACACAGACCGCGATATGCGGTCTGTAGGGAGCGGGAGCTGGAGCGGGAGGTGGGCGGGTGGTGGGCGGTTTGACAGGGAGGGGGGGCGTGGCTTGAGCGGAGGGACCCGCTACTCTCCCCCCCCCCTCCCTCCACTGACTCGGGCTGGAGCTGGAAAGTAAGTTTAAACACACACACGCAGGCACTCATTCATACACACACGCGCACACACACACACACACACACACACACACACACGCAGGCACTCATTCATATACACACACACACACACACACACACACGCGCGCACACACACACACACGCGCGCACACACACACACAGGCAGGCACTCACGCACTCGGGCACACACATACACACACAGACAGGCACGCACGCACTCAGACACACACACAGACAGGCACACACACAGAGAAAGGCACTCACCTGCTTTCACTCCACACTCCTCCCCGCTCCCCGAAGCCTCTCCTCCTCCCGAAGCCTCCCCTCCCCATTGGCTCACAGCCAAACACGTCACGCGTCGAAGCTAGGAAACACCATTCTGTGGTGTCTCCAGCGGCTGACGCGCGACAGCGTGTAGTCAGCTGTGCAGCCAGTGGGGACCGGGACCAGCTCGCGAGGATTCCCCTGCTGGTGGGGAACTCGCTACATTGCCGCCCGCGCCAACGAGCGCAGCGGGACCGAGGCCTAAGACATCTTCCACATACTGTACTTGCACATAACACTCATTTTACTGATCCGCTGTTAGACAGACATTACCAAAATCCCCCGCTGAGATCCCGCTAGTAATGTGATGATTTCCAATCACTTCCTACAATTCCAGCTAATAAGTTTATTTCATCTATTATTTACTCTTGACGCCTCTGCTTATTCTGTTTGTGAGTAGGAAACCCCTGGTTAGATCTTTTTGTACAAAAATGAAAAACAATGTTACCAAAATAATAACCCACACAATGTACAGATCATGGCACATACACAGACGGTGCAGCTTCCGACAGCCTCTTATTCTCCCTACTAGTATCTGTTATCACCACAATAATACATGTTATATGGACTGCGAAGGCAGGATATTAAAATCCTATTCTTTAAAACCACGTAGGGTTCAAAACAATGTAAAATAGGCTTTAAATATGTTTGTCCCTTCAGTACTGAAAACAGTCTATAGGCTACACCAAGGGGCCCCAACTCCAGTCCTCAAGCCCCTCCAACAGGTCAGGTTTTCAGGATATCCCTGCTTCAGCACAGGTGGCTCAATCAGTCCCTGCTTCAGCACAGGTGGCTCAGTCTTTGACTGAGCCTCTGATTGGAGAAATAGGGGAGATGATCCCTGAGCCGGTGCTCTAGATCAGGGGTGCGCAAACTGGGGGTCGCAAGAATTTTTTTTGGGGGGGGGGGGGCGCGGCTCTGCCCCCAATGCATTTCAATTAATGTCGGAGGATCGCATGAGGCCTCTGCAACTTCACTTACCTTGTCTTCGGCAACACGTCGTCATATGATACCGCGGGGTCACGTGACGTCACATTGGCATGACCCCGCTGCATCATTTGACGTCGAAGAGAAGGTATGGGGGGGGGGGGGGGGCGAGCAGGGAGGGAAGTAGGCAGGGGGGCGCAGCAGGGAGAGATTCCGCACCGCTGCTATAGATGAGGCAAAGGGAAAAGCAACATTGCGAGATTTGATCCATCATAGGTCTGTTCTATGTCAATCCAGGAGGTGTGTAATTATTCCATAGAAAAAAAACTTTAGCTGCGAGCCGTCTCTGAGAAGCGGATCAGTAATGCAGGTAGGGGGGAGGGGGACAGTCAGCTCCGAGAGACCCGCACGAGGCCGCTTCACCGACCCCACACAATCCCCCAAATCTCCTGCTGTCACACCCGGCAACAAATAGAATAATGGAAATAACTCACGGGCCCCGAGTGCCCTGATCGGATCACGGTATGAAGAAAACCAGTCCTGGTGAAAGCGGGCTTCATCAAAGAACTACCAGGACGGTACGAAATGCGTTAGAGTTTTCATGGAGTGATGTGTTTTTTTGTTGTTTAAATAAATAAATAAATTCTTTTAACGGATTATTATCCAGCTATATCTATACCGGATTGCACTGCACGCCTATTGCTCCTTTTTTTCTGAGCCTCTGATTGAGCCACCTCTGCTGAAGCTGGGATATCCTGAAAACCTGACCTGTTGGGGGGGGAACTTGAGGTCTGGAGCTGAGCACCCCTGGGATACATCATGATTATAGGACAATTAGTCCCTGTTCATTATGCTATAAAGCCACTTCTCTAAGTCAGAGAAGCTCTGAGCTCCATTCATTGATGGACAAGCAGCTTCACAGCATATTGAATAGGGACTAATGCCACCAGACTGCTCTGTGCAAATTTGCCAGCAGTAACGTCTCAATATAATTGGCAAGACATACATAAAGAATGCACTGTACAAAATCAGTCCCAGGCTAACTTGTGTACACAGGTCTGTGTACGTAAACCTGCTCGCACACATCAGCACACACACCAGGACACTCCTGTATAAACACAACTGGAATAAATACAGCTAGAATAAATACTGTACACAGATTTAGAGATGGGAATAATTGGAACAGTAAATACAAAGGGAGCTTCGAAAGGGACTGGAGCAGATGAGCCTTGTAGGGCAGACGGCCGAGACGGATTACCCCCGGGACTCAAGGGACCTACAAAAAAAAAGGAAAGAAAATGGAACAGCAAAAATAGTAATGAACATTAGTATTTACAAGCCAAGGAAAATGTAAATAAGGGGGGCATTAAAAAAAAACCTAACCTTTTTATACCTTTATTATTTGCACCTGCAAATGTACTCATTTTGACTCCACCCAAAGCATCTTATTTCCCCCATGCATTCCCGGCTAAGGATTGCGACTAGACATTAATGTCACACCGTGCCAGCCATGCCTTGTAATGGGGCAGTCTCCACGATCTTCCGATTGTGTGCGTAACATTCCTGCATATATTGCTTTTGATGGCTTCGTGTTCCCACGTGTGTATTATAGTCATTATGAATTTTTATATCATGTATAATAATGAAGACATTATAAATCAAAGTCTTTGTTTTTGCTCTTGTATCTGCTGCTTGCTCCGAAATGAGCAGAACTCTGGAGTATACAGGGAAAGTGATGCGCAGGGCATCCATTGCAGCCCGGCGACTCTAGAGATAGCTGCCGTTTACTGATGTTACCGCTGCTCTGTTATTGCTCTGGTATAATGAAGCCTTTCCATCTTCTCCCATTACAGCTCTATCTCTACACAATCCCACTAACTTCTTCCCCAACGCCAAGTCCTTCAAATAACCTTTTGTTTCCACTTACCCTTCCTTGTAGATTGTAAGCTTCTTGGGGCAGGGCCCTCCTTACATACTGCACCAATATATTATATTTTATTGTTTTCGTCCTTCAACCCTATTGTACTGCGCTCTGCAATATGTTAGCGGGTTATAAATGCATTTTAAATAATAATAATAATAATAATAGATGACTAGATGATACATGCAAAGCCATTTCTATGTCTGTTCATTTTGCAAATACAACTAAAAGGTGATGCACAAATGACATTACGATATGCTTTGGTTCTTAGAAAAAATAAGTAATAACTGGACGCTCCAACTGGTTTCTCAGGGCTGATCCTGTGTCTCGAGCATCATACACAGACATGCAAATGAGCATACCAGCTGTCCTTGAGGGAGCTGCTGGCTCTGTGCTTCCTTAATGCATCAGACTAAAGGTTTTTGGAAGATGTCTTAGAAAAGAGGGAGAGACTGCAAAAGGCCTGGGTAACACGTGTGTCATTGATGTATTCCTGGCTGTTTTTCCTTTCCTTTAAGGTACTCTGTAATTTTTTTGTTACCTACTCAAGTCACCTAACTGAATTGGCAAACATCTGCTTTTTAAAAGTCTCCCAAGGAACTAGTTGCACATCTACATAGTATGAGCTCACTTTATTCAGAGGATCTATGTGGCAAGGTAACAAGAAGGCAGCTCTTTGATATCTAAACACTTGCAGTGCTGTACTTTTGACTGCTGCAGACCATAAGGGTTTGCAGAGAGGGCTCCTCTCCCTTACGTGTAGCTGTTCTGCTGCTGCCGACGCCGGGCTGTCCTCATTTTCTCAAACCTGGCCTCCATCTCCTCCAAAACTTTGGGAGTGTAGCGCACGACCAGTTTCACCGTCCCCTGTGCTGCCTTCAGCAGCTCCACTGCTTTCTCATGCTGCTCTCCTTCCACACTCTGCAGAGGGAGAGGAACAAGAGGTGATCCCTGGATTAGGAAATAGGAGAAGCCTGGTAGTTATGACACAGGTTTCTGAACATGGGGGCACCAATACAACCCCCTGTGCACGCTGATCGTCTGCCAGTACCTTTATCCAGAGGAGGAGGGGGCACTTACATTTAGTAAAACACTTACTAATAGAGTTAACATTTTATCCAAGCTAGTACTGCGAGCAGGAAGGGAGGAGCGCTGATGAAACTAACATTATAAGGCTACAAGTGATGGAAAGAAGCTATTAGCCACCTATAGGAGCCTCTCTGATTGCAGTGGCAGGAATTGCTACTTGTAAGCGTGAGAGACAAATCACATGGCAGAGATGTAAATGGTGTGGGTTGCATTTCTCATGCCAGCAACATCAATGCACACTGGCAGCACATACTGTTTGGCAAAATGATGCCTGACACCCTGGGCTCCTTAGAGGTAATGAGGCCGTTTGGTTACTAGGCTGGGCCCAAGGGAGCAAAGAGATTCAGGAAGCATGGCCTTGTTTCTGCTGAAGGGCGCTACCCTGTCGTGATTCCATTCCTTTGCATCATGGGATTTGTAGCTCAGCTGTTTTGTCCCATGCTGATTGCTTGGAAGGGGGGGGGGAATATTTCGAACATTCCCATTACCCAGGAGGATTCACTACCAGCAACTTTCCTCCACAACCCCACATGTATTCTGTCTCTCCAGCCCTCATGTCAATGCATCCTGACACCCATAGTCCTTATTTGTAAACCAAAACGCAAATCGCATAGCTGCACATTCCCCGGTGTTAAATGCCTCAGAATTAAAATAGCAGCACCGTTAAATACCAAATCTATTTCTAACGTCATAGAAATGGAGCCACCTGTGGGATGAAGTCCTTGTGGGATATGTGTCAGTGCTCTGATCTGCAGGACACACACAAAGGGTCGAAGGCAAATAGGAAACAAATATTACCCAGGTACACAAGACACGGGGATATAACAAGGGATTTCAATAGCAGAAGATGAGTAGGGAAGGCTGTGATCAAACCCACAAGATGTTGGACGTTAAAACAACACTTCCGCCATTACTCCTTGGCAAAACAAAACTTAAACCTGACAGGTCCGGAAGTCACTTACCACTCCGTTGACAGACAGGAGCTGGTCCCCACGTTTGAGCCCCCCGTGGCGGTCTGCCACTCCCCCGGGAATGATCCGAGAGATGTAGATAGGAGAGTTCTGCTCCTTTCCACCCATGATGTTGAACCCTAGACCTTCATCTGTTTTGGGGAGCTCCACAACTCTTGGGTGGGCATGTCCTTCACTGGCTGCAAAAGCAGCAACAGTCGCCTAGAAGGTATATGGAATATCTAAGAAATGTGCCTTTAGAAGGAGAGGACATGCAAGCCATTGAGGGCCATATTTTAGCCATGAAGAATGCTCTCCAGGCAACTGAAACAGCTGTGTTTTTTAGATATGCTGTAAAACAATATGTATTTTGTATTTTTCTGCCCTCACAGGGTAACAAGTACTGATTTGTATTTTTCTTATATGAGCACACAGCGCTATAGGTGCCTATTAAGATACAAGGGCTACATCCTATTTCTGATGTTCTCTACATTTGAGGAACCCATTAATGCCGGAGTGCAACATGCACACAAGCGCTTGTTATCCATTTGTGGCAGGGGTGGGCAACTCCGGTCTTCAAGAGTCACCAACAGGACCCTTTTTCAGAATATCCCTGCATCAGCACAGGTGGCTCTTCGACTGAGCCACTGACAGAGCCACCTGTGCTGAAGCCGGGATATCCCTAATACCTGGCCTGTTGGTGACTCTTGAGAACCGGAGTTGGCTACCCCTGTATTCACATACATAATTATAATTTTCTAGCAAGCATTGTATATAGTAAACCTAAATATTTTTCAGGACTGCCTGTATCTCAATGGTTACAAACATGTCTGACAATAAAAGAAGTATGACTGATAACGTACAGCAGTTGGTTGCAACCTTTTAAGAACTGTGAAACACTTAAAAATGTACTACATGGAACCCATGACAATGTATCTATCCAGTGTACGTAAAAATACTGCTGGTTTGGAAGAGAGGCGTTACTTTATTTTAAAATATTTTATATACAATGTATAACACTGCAGAATAATATATATTTTGAAAACATTCAATTATGAAATGAAAAACTATGGTACAAAAATAACATTTGTCTCAAAGAACAACATATGCACCATTACCAAATTTGGTCTCAGGGAACACATGGGTTCCATTGAACACAGGTTGAAAAACACTGACTTATAAGTTTTGTTGATATTCAATTAAATAAAAGTGAATCATATCATGCATAAATATTCCAGTGTTTGAATTTCATATCTGCAATGGGCATATAAATATTATATATATATATATAGAGGTATCAGTACCGTGTTAGCCGAGCTTCAATATTCAAAAAATAAATAGATGATACCGTTCTGTGGCTAACGAAATGCTTTTATTTGTGCGAGCTTTCGAGATACACTGATCTCTTCTTCCGGCGATGTTACAATGAATGAAGCAAGGATTACTTAAAAACAGTGTCTCTTGGAATGTTATCTGTGCTGGTCCTTCCCCCGGTGTGGATGTGTTTTATGGCTAGAAGTGTCAAAGGGTTACTGAAAGCAAGTGAAGAAAGAGTGTGTATGTGTGTCAGTGTGAATAAAAATGAATGGAGAGCCCACAGTATAAACAGTGCTCTACACAAGGTGTGTGTGGAGTGAGAGGGGATATAAATGATGTGGGTGGGTGTGGAAATGTGAGAGTCAAACTCTCACATTTCCACACCCACCCACATCATTTATATCCCCTCTCACTCCACACACACCTTGTGTAGAGCACTGTTTATACTGTGGGCTCTCCATTCATTTTTATTCACACTGACACACATACACACTCTTTCTTCACTTGCTTTCAGTAACCCTTTGACACTTCTAGCCATAAAACACATCCACACCGGGGGAAGGACCAGCACAGATAACATTCCAAGAGACACTGTTTTCAAGTTATCCTTGCTTCATTCATTGTAACATCGCCGGAAGAAGAGATCAGTGTATCTCGAAAGCTCGCACAAATAAAAGCATTTCGTTAGCCACAGAACGGTATCATCTATTTATTTTTTGATTATTATATATATATATATATATATACACATATAAATGACAAGTTCTCCCCGGCCATAAATATG
Source organism: Ascaphus truei (assembly GCF_040206685.1). Classification (NCBI taxonomy): domain Eukaryota; kingdom Metazoa; phylum Chordata; class Amphibia; order Anura; family Ascaphidae; genus Ascaphus; species Ascaphus truei. The sequence goes on along the minus strand of NC_134488.1, from coordinate 106,996,482 downwards.
GATCAGGAGATGTGCCTGTTTATTGAAGTGCAATATTCCCCAGCACGTGCTGTAATAAAACAAATATCTTATATTTACTGTGTATAGCAACTTTAAAAATTTTTTTTTTAAAAATAAGAGATCCTGGACATAACACCCGAGTCACCCCAAAGATGTCTCCCTAAGAGAGACTACCCAATATGCCTTCACTGCCCCTGTTCACTAAGCCAGCGTGGATGGGGTTAACAGCATGAGGAAAAGAGAGGCTTCAAAGACCCCCTGGAGCTTATCAGTCCGTCCCCCTGCATGTCTGCTGTGAGGTCCAGTACTGTTCTATGCTGCTGTTTCCTTCTACTAAAGAATCTCTGGCACATAACACCCGAGTCACCCCAATGGCGTTAGCCGAAAGGCAGCCAAAGGGTGTCACTGTTTGGTAATGTTACAGCTATTCTATTGCTTCTGAAACTCACCAGCCCTCTCATCCCCTGTACCCAATGTTTCAACCTACCCTGCAAGGCCTCTTCTAACACATTACAGGCCTATCCTACCTCTTCTAACACCATTGTAGTCCTGTCTGTAAATGTTACTTATGCCCATAATCATATCGCTAACTTTCCATGAAATGTCTGTAAACTGAATGTGTATAACCTTTGTTCATTTAATGCAACCATTTATTATTATAACTCTGGCTTTGCCTGTCTGTCTCTTGTGTAACAAAATCATTGTATTTAATTATAGCTGTTCTCAAACTGACAGCAAAGTATTGCGATGCGGCGATGCCCCTTTAAGTGGGGGCCTGTATTTACTTCAAAAATAAATGAGGATGATGATGATGATATTATTCCACGGCTCTTTCCAGTGATACTTTACTGCATTTCCTACAGCCACCCGCGGCAACACATCATGAGAAACGCGCCTGGTTTCTGAGGGACTTCGGTGCTCATACAGAAAGATTTTTGCAAAGAAAGCGCTTTAGAAATAAATTTCACCTGAACTTTAATATTTATTTACCTTGGCTGTGGCATGAGCCCTTATTTCTGCACTGCCTGTGATATCCAGAGTGTCATATAGCTGCTCGTAGACCTATAACACAAACAGCATGCCCGGAGATTTACCAGAGACAGAGTTAGAGCATGAGAGTCTGTATACAGAGACTAAAGGAAAGCGAACTGACCCAATACGTGCGGCCACACATAAATTACCGGATTTAGTCACACGGCACCACTATAAGACTTAAAACTTCTTCTTTCCAGAGCAATAGGTTCATATAAAAAGGGCTGCGTCTAGGCTGAATGTAAAGCTGCGTCTAGGCTGAATGCGTGTGCATGCTCTCGTGATGTCTCGGGCTGATGAAGCTGGGGAGATTGACATAACTTCATCACACAGCGCTCAAGCGTGCACGCGCGTGCGCTCTCAACCTGGACGCGGCCTAATGATATTTTACGTAGCCTTTGACCTATGAAGTTATCCATAATACATTATAGCGACTACATTCAATTCAGTAATAGTCTGTCATTTAATGTAAAGCAAATGTGATGTGCTAGAAAGGTAGTTACATTAATTGTATGTTTTGTGGGGGGGGAAATGATGAAATATTGACTTTTGAGACATAAACAATTGCTTAATAACTTGCTCCCATAGCGGTGACTGGACTCAGTGCAGCATTTTATCACTCCTGACCAAACCCTATTTTGAATCCTGATGAAGGTCTCAGTCTGGGATCGTTACGTGGATTCTGCCAATATGTACGTTTTTTCGCAATGTGATTGGTTTGTGTTTGCTTTCCCTTCCTTATAGATTGTGTATACAGCCAGCTACAAACACACAATCTTAACCACCCATCTGTTTTATGTAGCACGGTTTGGGGGCTATTTTTGTCCTTGGCCTTAGCCCTTTTCATGGTGTAGCTCAGTGTGCAGGGATATATTTCTTCCAGACCTGAAGCAAAAGCAGTGTATATATTATAGCTCCTTGGTAATACTGGTGATCCTGCTTCGGGCCGTTTCGGACTTAAATTTGCCAAGCTTGTACGGATTTTACCAAACCAATATTTCATAATAAACCGCTCTATTAACGGCGTGGTCTAGACAGATGATTGGAGAGACTGACCTCACGTATGGCCGAGCAGAACTTGCTTTGCAGGACACGCTGCAGGGCTTGTAGTTTCTGTGGCGGGACCTCCCCACTCCGCTGCAGTCTCTCCAGCAGCTCGATGGCACGGCACACATCTAGAAACAGCGGCCACACCAAGTTAGCACTGACCTGTGCCACTCGTTTCTCTCCTTCCAGGGTGGATTTCAGGGCTCACACGTGGAGCTGTGATGCCTTGAGCCTCATTTAACCCAATGAACTCAGCAGAGGTCAGCATTGTAGTGCTTATTAATGTGTTGAAAGTCCTCGCTGTACATATTATAGGTTGGTTATATCAGAGCAGAAAGGTCCTCAAGACCATGAGCAGCTAGGAGTTGTTAGCCATGCAGAGGGCGTGTTTGGAACCGGGGTGGTGGGAAACTCTAGCCCTCAAGGGTCACCAACAGGTTAGCTTTACAGGATATCCCTGCTTCAGCACATCACACCATTATTCATTGTTCACTTATAAATTCTGCACTGGAGGTTATCATCATAACTATCACTCTAGTATATGTGGACAGCACTATTAGAAGCATCAGTATGTTATTTTATATATACTCCCTATATCGGAGGGCCTTTAACACGTTTCTTTCTGGTTAACCGTTTGAGTGCCTGAGGGGTCGCTGTACCGAGTGCCACAGGCCCCTCTGGCTCAGTGCGGTTATGGGACCACGGTAGCCATTTTCCAAATTATTTTCTAAAACAAATTCATTGTCTATAAATAGAAAGTGGAATAGAGGACTTGGAAATTAAAAAAAAGTAGTGATAATCCTTACCCTCCTTCCCTGTACTATCACACTTTGACCACTGCAAAAAAATACGTGCAAAGCACCTTAGTATTAGCAGTTGGGACGCAGGATAAAAATACCTTGTATCATCAGCCTACTACCAAAACCAACGTGGCACATTGGCATTATAAATCACATGAGTTCTTTTATCTTAGGGGTTAATGTTCGTCCTCTAGAGCAGTGTTTCTCCACCAGTGCGACACTTCCCACTGGTGGGACGCAAAGGTCGTCAAGGTGGGACGCAGAGGTGGATTGGCTTATCGGGCCAGCAGCAGCGGTTGGCGACTACCCATGCAGTAGCAGCCCCGGCGGTCACCGCAACCCTCTCCCTCCTCCTGTCAGCACCAGAAGTTGGGTCCAACTTCCGTCCAACCAGAGGAGGGAGCTGTGGAGTCCCCGGACCGAATCAGCACTGAGGACACCTCTTCACCCAAAGATAAGATTGTTTTTTTTTTAGGGGGGGGGGGTTAAGAGGGAGTGAGAGGTGAAGGATTGAGGGGAAGATAAAGGGGAGACTACATGGGGGGAAGAGAATGGAGGAGTGTAAGGCTAAGTCCCCGCTAGCGCTGAGCGGGCGGCGCTTGTGATGGGGACTTACATATATAGATATATGTAAGTCCCCGCTCACGCAGTGTGCGCGGCGCTCGTGCGCAGGCACACACGCGATCGGCGCTTAGGTAAACAAAAAAACTATACTTACCTGCGCGCTCAACTACCCGCAATGCCCCCCCTCCCTCCCCCGCGCACGCGTACAAGCAGGACACCTGGCACTCATGCTCTCCAAGCATGAGCGCGCTCAGCGCCAGCGGGGACTCAGCCTAAGGGGGAAAGAGAGAGAAGGGGGTAAAAGATGGGGGAAGGGCACAAAGAGTGGATTGTAGGAGGGGTTGGAAAGAGAGAGTGGGGTGGGTGAAAAGGAGGGGAGGAAGAGAGAGAGGGAGGGTTTAAAGGGAGAGGAAGAGAGAGAGAGGGAGGGTTTAAAGGGAGCTTGATGGCGGTAATGTCCTTAAAAAATTGTAACCTTTCAAAATACACTCCTTGGTAACAGTACAGGTAGTCCTCGCTATCCAACGTTTCACTTTACAACGAATGGCATATCCAACGCTTTACAATGCAAACCTAAGGGCTGTTTTTAGACGCCGGAATGCGTTATCCAACGCTCACCGCCACTGATTAACATGGGACTCACTTTACAACGGTTTCACTATCCAACGCTACTTCCAGAACGGATTCCGTTGGATAACCGAGGACTGCCTGTAGGGTTTTGTTTTTATCATGGTGGGACCAGGTTTTTTTTTTTGTTTGTTTGTTTTTTACAAGAGGACGTAAGATGCAAAAGGTTGAGAACCGCTGCTCTGGAGAACGTTTTTGCTGAACCCTTCCCCTTGCCTGTGATCTCTGCTAGCACCTTTGCTGCTGTTCTCTAAGGTTGCAGCCATTTCTGCAGGGAAAAGGGATGCCCTGCGATTAAGCAACATGTATTTCCCAGCTCCTGGGAAGGACGCGAGGGGAAAGGCAGAAACGTGACAGGGAGAAACAACACGTTTAAACAGTCCTCGGTGATGCACTAGAGGTGCCAAAGGGTTAATGACCCACCACTGCAAATAAATGCCATTGAGATGCTAAAAAAAAAACAACCAAGAATGCAACAAGAAAGTGGCGTGAGGTGAAGGAAAACCAAATGATGCAGAAAGGATCCTGTAACAGGAACATTGAGAATGGATATGAGGGGCAGAGCTGAAAGCTGACATATGCGGAGGCATACAGGAAGAATCTAAAGGCAGAGAGTGTGCAGCACACAGGGGGCAGGTTAGCAAAGAGAATAGTAGGAAGCCATGGCTGGGTTGTGATCAGAGGGCAAGTAGGGAGATGCAAGGCAATGCTGCAAATCCCTCTCACTACCCGGAATCCGGAATTGCTGTTTTAGGTGCACTTGGAAAAGAACCCCCCAACCACCCCCCAGCTAAGCCATTCATCTCTCCCCCCCCCCCCCCCCTCCCTCTATCTGGCTACATGCGATACCTGAGCCCCTGCAATGCAATGTCCCTTACCTCTTTCCAGACCCAGGGGCTCAGACAGAGCTGCCATCTTAACTCCAGCAGTCACATGCCCAGGAGTTCCCCACTCTGGAGGAGGGGGCGGGACTGGGCAGCTCAACCCACACTCCACCGGAGATGCAGTGTGTATCCAGGCAGCGCCTTGACACCCTCCTTCACACACTCACCAGAGATGCAGTGTGTATCCAGGCAGCGCCTTGTCACCCTCCTTCACACACTCACCAGAGATGCAGAGATGCAGTGTGTATCCAGGCAGCGCCTTGTCAGCCTCCTTCACACACTCACCAGAGATGCAGTGTGTATCCAGGCAGCGCCTTGTCACCCTCCTTCACACACTCACCAGAGATGCAGAGATGCAGTGTGCATCCAGGCAGCGCCTTGTCACCCTCCTTCACACACTCACCAGAGATGCAGAGATGCAGTGTGCATCCAGGCAGCGCCTTGTCACCCTCCTTCACACACTCACCAGAGATGCAGAGATGCAGTGTGCATCCAGGCAGCGCCTTGTCACCCTCCTTCACACACTCAGATGCAGAGATGCAGAGTGCATCCAGGCAGCGCCTTGTCACCCTCCTTCACACACTAACCAGAGATGCAGTGTGCATCCAGGCAGCGCCTTGTCACCCCCCTTCACACACTCACCAGAGATGCAGTGTGCATCCAGGCAGCGCCTTGTCACCCTCCTTCACACACTCACCAGAGATGCAGTGTGCATCCAGGCAGCGCCTTGTCACCCTCCTTCACACACTCACCAGAGATGCAGAGATGCAGTGTGCATCCAGGCAGCGCCTTGTCACCCTCCTTCACACACTCACCAGAGATGCAGTGTGCATCCAGGCAGCGCCTTGTCACCCTCCTTCACACACTCACCAGAGATGCAGTGTGCATCCAGGCAGCGCCTTGTCATCCTCCTTCACACACTCGCGCTCTGTCATAATGATATCCCAGCCATCACAATGTATCATACTGCCTAGTTTTCTTTTTCTTTTTTTAATGCAATCAGTCATTTAAACACAGCAGCAGCAGCAGCAACAGCAGCAGCAGCAGCAGCAACAGCAGCAACAGCAGCAGCAGCAGCAGCAGCAGCAGCAATAATTCACATTAAGCTAGTTTTGTCTATAGCATTTGACATTAACCATTCAATAAGTGCTTGCAATGTGTATACCAATGGCTAGTACACGGGTAACCTTGAGATCATGCCATTGCCAAACTTTACTGGAACCTCTGTCTCAGAAGAGGGGAGTTATCCATCTTCAGACTGCGTTGACTTCTGGTCCATAGGTCTTGACTGGTCTTTTTGGCTGGGTCTTGTGGGGACCTCTGCCACTGAAGGGGTATTCATAAGTAACAGGGTATGTCTATTAGGCCTGTCTTTCCCCCTGTTATGCAAGTTCCTGCTAGCTGCAGGCTGTGACAGGTTAATTCTGTGGGCTTGTGACCCCCCCCCCCTATAAGCTCTCTGATGGACAGAAGTAAGGTGGTGACTCATGGCCTGTGTAAGCCTATCAAGGATAGGTATAGACCAAAAGCCTGCTCCTTCTGTTCCTGATGAGGGGCCGTGCCAAATTTAGTCAGTCCTGGTCTGGAGCAGGAAGAGACCAGTAGAGCTGTGAGTCTCTCCCATCAGGGATGAGCTTGCTCACCCGCAGCCCTTGGGGGTGGGGGAACATCTGATTGAAACCCAGCAGATGCCCTGTACTATCTGGGGCAGGCATCATCCAGAGGAGTGGAGCCCCTGAAACCCTGCACCGCTGTATGTGGAACATCTGCAGTGATTGACAGAAATAAAGACCCTTGTTCATCATACTCCTGTCTAAGTGTCAGTCCCTGGGCAGGAGGCAAGAAGCATGTAATTGTGGGGACTGATCTCCGAACACCCTGGAGTCCACTACGGCTGGAGGCACTAAACACCCTAAGAAGAAGCTCAGAGAAAGAACCTAAGCCTGTCCTGATCTCCATACCACCGCAGATCAGCTCAGCTCTCCTGACCCCAACAGGTACTCACACCACACCCTAGGTCAGGGGTGAGAAAACTTTTTATGCCTAGCCCCCTTTTCATCCATGAAATTTCTCCGGCCCCCCTGCCTGATGTAACCAAAATCACATGAAAAAAAAACCTTTATTAAACGGTATACAATGTAAATACAAATATGTCTAAATACTTGCATATTTCAACAGCTTACGCTTGCAAAATTAGGCTGCGTCCACGCTGCCGCTGACAGCGGTGACATCACCAACTTTCCAAGCATGAGCACAGGGTGTCCTGCATAATTTTGCAACCACGAGCGGGGGGCATGGATCGGGGTTATTTCTGTCTGTGTGCGCGCATTGACTGCTGCTGAGCGTGCTACAAAGTCCATTTTGTTTGTCTCCCCAAGCGCCTAGCTTGGGAGAGCATACGTGCACAAAGGCAATCCTTTTGGGGGGGCATTCATCCACCTCTTTGCTACCTCCCTCCCCTCCCTTTTTTTCCCCTTCCCCTCCATTTTTTCCTTCTCCTTTTTATTCTCCCTGCTCTTTGGCTTGCTGTTCCGTGTCAGCCACACTCCTACCTACAGTATTATGTATAATTTTTTATCTGTTTTCAATGTTGTGTAATTAATTTTTATTAATATATTCACCCATTCTGCATTTGAGATATTGTAATTTCTGCATTATAGGAAGTTTAGATTGATCAGATATAGTGAACAGTGAGACAGAAGTAGGATGACACCATTTTTTATTACTTATTGATACATTGTAGCACCCGTGTTATATTAGTGTGAGTAGAACTTGTGGACTAGTCCACTATATAACTACAGTATATACACCCTTGAGCAGGTTGATGGGGACCACTAGTTTTTCTATGAAGATCCTAAGAATTAGAATTCTATATGCCAGACTGGTTCATATATTAAATCAAGATGCCACCCGTCAAACCTTCTTTATTGGGAGCAAACGTGGATAAATGAAAATTCTGCATAGATAGGATTTCAAAACTTTTCCCATGGCCATATACTTTATACATTTTTCTTAATTATTTTATTCAGATGAAAAAAGCCATATATTGTTAACCGATTGCTTGGATGCCCAACCAAATCTTTTTCTGCTAGTGTTCCAAAAAGAAACCGTGTATTATAGCAGGGGCGTGCAAACTTATTTTGCTGCCCCCCCCTCCTCTCAGCTTGCACACCGCTGCATTATAGTGCGATACATGGTTCCACAAATTGGTAACTTGTCTATTGGTCTTGGGTAAAATATTTCTGATGTAGAATGAAGCCTTTCCATCTTCACACCTCTGCGCTCTCTACACAATCCCATTTACTTCCCTCCTCTCCCCCTCAAACACCAACTCCCTCAAATAACAAGCTATCCAAAACACACCACCCTGTATTAGTTCCACTTACCCTTCCATATAAATTGGAAGCTACTTGCCCCATGTGCCAATGTTGTTTTTTTTTCCAATTGTTGAGTCTTCCGAACCTATTGTACTACCCTACTGCAAGATATGTTGGCCTGTTATGAATAAATGATAATCCAATAGGCAAATCTAACTCCAAGGATTTTATATCTTTCTGATTCAATGACTACATATTTATACTCAACAGTTGGGAACATCAGGGGGATGCCATAATTACAGGGGAATCAATTTGGCAATACTTGAATACATTTATATTTCAAATTTCATTGAGTAAAGTATATTACACACAACTAGCTTTGCCGTAACATATTCCACAAGATACACAAAAAATATCAGGCCCCATGCACATGCAGAGGTCTCAATTTAATGTCCGTCTAAGGTTAGCTCATATTATAGCTGCTCTAAAGCAGGAACGTGCTATTTTGGAGTACGTCAACTTTTAGGTGGACTTTCAATGTCACCTTTTTATGGTAAGGATGCAATTTAAATTCATGTGTCAACTGTATTTAACCAAAATGAATTTAATAGGTAGGTTTATTCCATTTCTGTATTCTTAAATCAAATGTAACATACGTTTGAAAGAGTTTATGTTCAATCTTTACTTTCCATATGAAAAAAGTTTTACCTTGCATTGATAGTTACACTGTTCATACCCTATTCAACAATATTCAGATTATACAACCTATTCAGATTATTCTGCCCACGTAGTCACAGAAGGCAGGTCTAGCAGCTAAACTTCTGTGTATAAAATGATCCGAATGAGACGTTCATGCGTTGTTTAAACTAATCGGCACCCTAAAGAAAGTGTACACAGCAGAATAATTTTATTTTAAATGTTTTGATAAAAAAAAAAAGACAGAGACCAAAAATACCATAACATTAAAATGTTTTTATTCTCATTGAGGCCATTAAAAAAAAAGAAATGCAAGAAATGCAACTTTACACAGAAGTTCAAATATGACAATTTTAGCTACATAAAACTTGGAAAACATACCCACCTACAAAAAAAACAGAAACAAAAAAAACCAAAGAGCGTAATGTAGTAATTTGAACTTCATAGTGAATAGCATTACTGTCAGGGTGGTTACTCCACATTTAATCAGTAAAAAAAAAAAAAAATTCCAATTGTATGCATGAATCAAAGGGCAGCCCATTATGGTAGATGTGGCTCTTGCTTGCACACAGTTGTGGAAGAGAAGTTCATTTGAGGAAGGAGTCTTCAGGATAAACAATATCACTCCATAGTAGGCTCTGCCATGTACCCATTCTCTGTGGATAGATATCCCTCTCCAGACTGCATGGATTCCTGGTCCAGGTACATGTCTTGGCTGGTCTCTTCTACTGATACTTGAGTCATACCGTTATCTGGAACCCTCTCCTCCCTTTTTTCACTACGCTCGCCGCCTCGGTCTCTCTCTCTTTTGTGATCCCTGTCTCGATCTCTATCCCGGTCTCGTCTCCTCTCTCTGTCTCTATCCCGATCCTTGTCCTTGTCCTTCTCTCTATCCCGGTCCCTGTGGCTACGCCTTCTGTCTCTATCACGGTCTCTATCTTTATCCCTGTCCTTGTCTCGGTCCCTCTCTCTATCACGCTCTCTACCTTTCTCCTCTGGCTCTTGTTTCACCTCAACACCATCAACACCCAAGTCACCCATTTGCAAATCTTCAGGTGGTGCATCAAACAACTCTGGTATCTCCCCCTCAACCCGTTCCTCTCTCTTTTCCCGGTCACGGTCCCGGTCACGTTTACGGTCTCTGCTACGACTTCTGCGCTTGCGGTCTCTGTCTCTGTCCTTATCTCTATCCTTATCCTTATCCTTGTCCTTGTCTTTATCCTTGTCTTTGTCCTTATCCTTATCTTTATCTTTGTCCTTGTCTTTATCCCGGCTCCTCTCCCTGCTACGCTTCTTTTCTTCTTTTTCCCGACTGCGAGTTCTTCTTCTGCGCTCCCTGGAGCGAGTTCTGCGCCGCTCACGTGGAGCTTCCCGCTGCGGCTCCTTCTCCCGCTCCCGACTGCGTTCCCCACCGCGCCGGTCATTCCGCTCCCTCTCACGATCCCTGGTAAAGAAAAGGAAAACAAGGAAAACAATAAGTTAACAATTGCATATTGGTGTACTGAGAAGTAAAATAAGTGTGAAAACCCCAGAGAGCGCAAGAAGCATTTTACTAAACCTACAAAGTTGATAATTCACAAAGTTCACATGCCTCACTGTTCTTTTTCCTTTACAAATCTCAAAGATAGACCTACTACAGGAGAATGATAAAACTTGGGCCTCAAACAAACTAGTACGCGAAACAGAACAAGGAAAAATAGTGATGGTGTTGCCTAAACAAAAGTTTAGACTGTCATTTTTCTGAGTAACAAAATCTGGATAGTTCATCTAAAGACCGATATTTTAACAGATCGGTGACTATTTAAGAACATTAATATATCTTCAATGTGCAATGATGGCCACACGGCATTTTGTAATGCATGAACAGATCTCTGCTGCTGGATGCCACTAACATTTCTACAATACAGCTGTATTCGTAGATATCCTTGTTTGATGGGCAGACTTGGTTGATATGGCTGTGAGTGAGGGCATTTATGCGCGATATTCTGGCCTTTCCTTTATGGTGAATTGCAGCTAATCTGCTATTTTATTTAGGCATTTGTGGGGTTTTTGTTGTTTATTTATTTTTACACCGCCACAGGAAATGTCTGCTCAGATGCAATTATTATTCATTGCGATATATTTAAACAATAGTCCGTATTTTAATATAATTAAATGATCGAGGTTAAAAAAAATTTTTTTAAACCTGTTGTGGGTAAGATTAACTTGTCATAGTGAAAAGGGCTGTTTTTAAAGTATGTTTTAATTGAATAAAAATGTATTGTTTTATTGTACTGGTTGGTATATATTTTGATAGTAAGGTTCTGAATTTGCTAACACAGGGTTTAGCCTTGATGGTTATGTATGCTTTTCCAAAATTCTAAAACCACTGATAGCTGAAGCAGCGATTTTTCTATAGCATACATAAATAAAAATGCATGACAGTTCTAGACAAGTCACAGATTACTGCTAGAATTTGAAACCAGAAAAGGTACACATTCTGGACAAAATTCTCTCCCACGTTTTAATGGCAGACACTAAATGAATTAGACAGTAAGTGACGGTTCAACAATCTGCAAGTACTGTATGTAAAGATAAATACAAGGAAGGTTGAGATACTCACCTTTCATCATATCTAGATGTATCATCTCTGCCAGAGTGCCTAATATTAACATCAGCTCCACCCCTTCTTGTCCCCCCCAGACCACCACCTAGGAAAAAGATGGCGTTGTCAAAAAAAAAAAAAACTATTTTATGATCTACTGTTCTCAAATGAATTCTACATTTTCAAGTGCCTTAATCTGCATTACTTTCAACAGTGGGCCAACAGAATGACTGCAAAATCAACTATTTCCACGTCGTGTCATTGAAATGAGAAATGCAATAGCAGGAATAATGTATGAAGTAGTATAGAGGATCAGGTCAGTGAGGAAGGTTATTTTCCCTACAGAAAATGCAAAGCTATAGGAAATGGACATGATCAAATGCTTTACACAGATTTCATTCTGGCACAATATATGCCATCTGTTTAAGAATTGTAGCTCCTTCAAGCGATCAGGCAAAGACTGGCAGATTTTCTTACCAAGTCTGCGTGGGCGCCAGCCTTTTACAGTACGTCCTCTCTCAACATCAACCAACACACGCCTTCCATCTATTTTCTTCCCATCTGCATGCTTGTAGGCCGCTGTAATACATGGTTTCCAGAAGGGCAGAAAAGAACCAATGAGCTCAAAACGCACAAAGTCAGCCCCCCTCCCATACATGAGCGTTCTATATCTTAACCGTTTACATAAAACAGCATACTAAAAAGGTGCGCAGAACATCAAGCAGAGTTGTTTCACCACACCGATCAAACAATTTATCTTCAGTTAGTAGTGCCTTTTGTAACGTTGTGTTGGAGAAAGACCCCATCAATGCTCTACTGGATAGCAAGGAACACACTATATAGCACCTGCAGTTTTATAGATGTTCAGGTGCATGAACCAATACAACAAAAATATTCCATAAACTTTAGTGACCTAACAAACTTGTCACTAGGTCACAGATTAGCAGCAGTTAAACTATAAAGGAGACTTTCACAACGTGAATTGCCACACAACCGTCTTGTTTAAGATCTTAGTGTTTGCCATCCAGAAGCAGCATTTTTCATGAGACTTCCCTCACCAACACCCCATCCTTTTCCCTCATCTAAACATCCCCACTCATTTTTTTTACCCAGCTGAAAGGAAAACAAAAAGGTTAATTTAAAAGATTCACTGTTGCTCTTATGGCTTTTACAAACCTGTTGTAACACGAAACCGAAATGTTTATAGGTAGGGCAGTGTTCATAGGGAAATGTGTTATCAGTATGTACAGCTACCAAGTGATAAGGGAGAGAGCCTTAATGAGCAAAGGCCCTGGCTTTCATTATTTTAAAAAAAAAATTAAAAAAAAATAGGACATTAAAAGTGTTAAAATCTGAAAAGATCTGAAAATAAAAATAAAAATCTAAGCCAGAGCCAAATTCAGAATGTGCTGTTAAAGCACAAATTGTGATTGTACCCTCCATATCACACAAAAAAACCCCCACCCGTCTTAACTAGAAGAGAAAATGCAGTGAATCGGTATGCATGCTAATGTGCGATATGGTCACCTTAGCTTGCACCTGATGTATATCTTAGCCTAGTACACTTAAAGGGCATACACCAGTATGTACACACTCCTGTAGCCAAGAGCTACCATAAATAAAGCAAGAAGCACTACACAGCACCACTAAAATAAGAGAAAAAAAAAGTTACCTGTTAAACTACTTACAAAACCTTTCAAATTACCGCCTCAAATTCAACGAATTTCGTGACGAAATCTTGGAAAAAGATGAGCCTTGGATGTTCCTTTGTTTTTATTGGATTTGGAAAGTCTGCCGTATTTCTTGCAGCTGAGAAACTATGTCTTACCTGTCTCAGCTGCCGTGATCAAACCCATTATAACGGTTTTTTTTTTTTTTTAAATGGACAATAGTTAAATGGTTAAGACTTTTTGGCCAAGTCACGGACTTCACTGGTTCTCTGATCAAATATGACATTACCTGACATTTAGGATGTGGAAAATCAAAAGCCATTCCCCAAAGTTCTGCGAATGTCTTTTCTCTGGATTACCCAGCTCTAATATACAGAGCTCCCAAAACCCATTTTGTTCCCTTGGGGAAAAAAAATATATATAATAATATATTCCCTACTCTTCTACTAAACACTTTGCAAGGATTAAGCACTCCTGTCAACACCCTCTATAGCCAAATTATGGACGAATCACTAAAGTTTTGGGGAAAACAATACACACTACAGCAAGGCCTCGCTTCTCTGCGCTGCGTCAAAACGGCAGCCGCCATGTCTGCACATGCGCAGAACGGACCGGTACGAGGTCACGCATGTGCAGAACGGACTGGGGTCTCGCAGAATGGGGGGTTTTGCCGAGGTTGCGCATGCGTAGAACGGCGCATTGCCGGTCTGTGCATGCGCATTGCCGGTCTGTGTATGCGCACATACCGAAAATCGCCGGTTCCAATTTCTGGCGGGCCATTAGAACGGAACCCGCTGCATGCCCGGGGCCCTCCTGTACTTCTTAACAAAAGATGTCAGAAGATTATACCAATTTAATTTTTCCTGGAAGCACATCCGAAGCCAAATAGAAAATATATACAAGACATCTGTTTTCTTTCCAATTAAATAGAGTTGAAATTACCAAGAGCCCAGTGGTCATCACGGTTAGAACATTAGTATACGGGCACCACTTTACAAAGTGAAAATGTTATCAAGTTTTAACACCCATGTTTTGATGTGGACCTTAATATTGGTGTATTCCTGCAGTAAATAAACATTTACCTGAAATTTTTTGCAGTCTTGTTTTAAGGGTTGTTAGTATTTAGTAAATCAAGCACCATTTATATCAATTCATAAATGTTGACCGACTATTTGCAATGTAAGTTAAGTGATAATTTAGCCATACTAACATCAAAAGGGTGAGAAGTGTTGAAGAGACCCATTAAAAGAATAACTTCTGTGGGGCATGACATGATAATGTTTAAGTGTTCACATACAAGTTAGTCTACTGAACAGTCCGATAATAGTTCAACCATGCTATGGGCTTAGTCATTTTAGTGGAATATGAACAAAAATTACAGCATTTGAAAATAAACCACCTTTGTCAAGAGCATTAGTTGCAAGTTTAATAAACATGGGAAAACAAGGGAACTTGCTTTTGCCTGGGTTAAGGCAGAAATGTAAATGCTTGGGTGTTCATTAGGGCTTCAAAACAAGGGAGAGGGAATTGCTTATAAAGAGGCCTAAATGCAGAGACGACTGAGGTGGAAAGAGAAAATGTTCGATTTAAAAAACAAGCAGATGCTTGTGTTGGTAATTGTAGTCTCAAAAGTCAAAGTAATTCATTGTTTCAGAACCAGCAGCAGGATGAATGCCATGAAGGTGGTTTAATAATTCCCTGTAGTACCACAAGCCTCACCAGGTGGTCATACAACACCAACTCCATTTCCACCGACTGCAAAATGGCCGTCCCGTTGACCAAAACACACACACACACACACCAATCTATTCCCCCACACCTACCCCTCTCCATCCAAGTACAGTCTCCAGCTTCATCCTTTAGAAAGCGAAGATTTACCATTGCTGGTTGGCTGGTGCTTCGTTAATGGTCTATTTGATTGCAGCCTCACATGCCATTGGGAGGGCAAAAGGACGTCCCACTTTCGGTGGCTTACCTGGGCCCTACTAGCTTACCTTGAACAAGCTTTTCAGTTTTAGAATCTGAAATGGCTTCTCAGGTTTATAATATGTAGTTGCTTTAAATGAGCAACTACACAAGCAAAAATATGAACCATTTAATTTTGCTTTTCATGATCGCTTGCCAAATAACTAAACTGTTCATAATTCTGCTTTAAAATTTCTTATTGAACTAAATTAAACCCGACATTAGCAAAATTCTAGTAGCTCAGCTTATGTTCACGCTAACAATAAAAACGGTCTATAATTATATCTAACCTTACAGAGCCCCTTACATGTTTTAAAGGTTTGCATACTATATAGGTTGAGATTTTCATGGTTTTGCCCTCAGTTTAATGGTACAATTAATAATAAATATGTATATAGTTAGACTCTCAGATCAATGCAGAGGCTTGGTACAGTGAACTAATCATGTCTAGCCGCGCAATAGAAAGTGATACCGTTGAACTATTTTATTTGATAACACCTATATTAGCTGCTCACCTGGTGTTTTGTAATTTTACAGACAAGATTAGTGAGCCAACTGAGCTACGAGAATGAATTAACCAATTCATATTTTTAATTTATTGGCTTTATGGTCTACGTTCACTTTTTATTCTAGGCATCGAAATATTTGTCTATACCGAAAGGCTAAAAATGCTGTTTTCCAGTAACTCAAACTTACCATCCATTACCATTCTGTGTGAAGTAGCCTTATATTTTACATGTGCTCGTTCATCTCTTGAAGGATATGTGAATTGACACATTTTGTTGACCTATAGTTTTAAAGTGAGTTCTTAGTGGGGTTTCTTTTTCCTTTTTTTGCAATGTAGACAAAATTGTATTGTGTGGGTTTCGGGAAGTATTTACAATCATCTCACAGCTACATATATTTAAAAAAATGTTGCTGTGTAGTTAAATGCACTTTGTGTACTAAGATTGGCCATCTTGTGTCTCTCAAAACTTATTCTGGTGGCATGGCATCTGTAGTATGTTACTCTTGTATTTTTTTTTTTTTTTTAAATCGCCAAAGCAACATACTACCACAATAATCTGGGAATTATGCATATTTGAAATACATCCTGAAATGGATGTCTTGCATATTTAACTGTAAAAGAAAAAATACATTCCCTAGAAATGTACAAAAACTAAGGCAGTTCTATTGTGACAAAGATATTGCCTTGATTGTCTTGAGCAATACATTTGTAAATAGTTTTTTCCCAAAGTGTGAAGCTTCTAAATTCAAGTTTGATGCTAACTGCATCTATACTTCTAGATACCAATGTGTGCATAATCTTAAATGTGTGAACAAACCCACATGCACCCCCTTTTTGTTTCCCACTCATGCAGCTGGTAAGTGGCCAGTGGAGACTGACATACCAACTACGTACCAGAGCAGGATCGCTCAGGCTTCAAAGCTGTTTCTAGTGCTGCTACGTCACAGATGACACTCAAACTACAGCTGGAGTGCCTGACTCTCTCAGAGATCCAAGTTTTATTAGAAACAGCCCATGTATTAAGAAGGAAGGTCAAAGCCACATTGGAACATCACATCTACCTACTGCATGGCTCATAGCTACACTAAAATAAAAAAAGCTGGGCCACAGGTGATGTGAATTCTGACCAGGCACGTAATGGGAAAAACGTTTTTTTTTTTGTTTGTTTTTAAAGAATTAAAGTTGACATCGATTTAGCCGTGCTTTTCAACCATCGTGATACAAAGGGAACAAGATATTCCGTATTGGGAAACTGCTAATCTTTTCTTAGTAGTAAACCAACTAAAGGAGATCTCGAATCCTGCCAATCTTTCTAAAAATTGTGGAAGGGTTTAAAAACAAAATATCTTTATTCCCCTGCTAGCACATGCCCTACAAGTCAGGTGGTAATAGAAGCTCTTCTGTAATGTACCTTTTATGGTATTGTTCAGTGTAACTAATGACTGGATTGCGGTCTACACTACCTTCCTGTGTCTTGTGTGTAAATGCTGCAAAGTCTTACCCATCATACAAACCCTTATACCAACCATACAATGAGATGTTGTAAAGGGGAGCATTAGCATCAGCTGCAAGCCAGCAGTGGCAATTGCCATCACAATGGTGGCTGCAGTGGCAATAAGAACACAAAATTAATACACCCCACTCACATTGCACTTTGTAAAGATTGTTTTTTTCTCCAAAATGTTAGATTAAAAACATTATTTTAAAGTACAAAGATGGGCAACAGCAAACTAGTGCATTAACGCATATACCTAAATATCTATGAACCTATGAACCCATGAGCACAAGTTTCAATGCCTTATGCAGAATTACTGCATTAAAACACAATGCAAAATACCTATGCGTTCATGAGGACATTTCAACATTCAATACAACGTGTAATTTATGCCTTACAGAAAATATGCCATGAGAATATGGAGTATGCCAGCATATATTACTAAGAGGGACGTTACTAATGCTGCTGATGGAAATACATTTAACACACGGCACTTTAAAACTACAATTAATTGTTGCCCATCCTCTGTCAACCCCACACGTGGGACCCGGATTACAGTAATCCCAAATTATTTGAGAAAAAGTAACCGTGTCTAGTTTTGTAGGACAGCATACAGAAGCAGCAACACCCTTGACATGAATGAGAGATGAGAACGTCTCTCAACAGAAGTACAGCCAGCCTTACATAAAAACAAAGAAAAACGTGTACTATTTGTAAAAACCCAGACACAAAACTGCCCTCATACTTTGCCAGCATGTATCGTTATGTGACAAACCGCTACTCAACTAGATTTTCAATTAACACCACTAGTTCAAAGAATCATTAATGAATTGCAAAACTCACCATTATTGTGGTTAACAAATATATTGAACAAAACTAATTCAAATTGTTAAATAAAGATAATTTGTATACACACCACATGGCATTTACAAGTATACTATAGATTATTATCAGAACCCTTTGATAAATAATCTTCCTAAAAAGGCCGGTGTTGAGTGCAATGGTGGGATTAATGGAATTCGGGTACCCACTCGTATACATTACAATGACTTACCTTCTGGAAACGTAGCCCCCCTGTGCTTTACCCAAATACACTTAAGCATTTTACATATATTTCATAAATATTACCAGTTCAAATAAAATGTAAAAATCTTTGGTAGGGACTCACAGTGCATATCTCTTTCATGTTCATACTCAATGAAGGCATAGCCACGGGGTTTGCTTGACTGCTTATTATACACCATGTGAATCTAAAATTGGGTTAAAAAAAAAACATAATAGATTTAATATATATATTTTTTTAAATGATACTGTAACTGGTGAAAATGAAAAAGCAAAGGAAGGAACATAAGATGTAACAAAAAATACAATACGCACTAACTATCCCCGACGTTGGGGTTGGTACCCCAAAACGTCATGGTACTCAGCCATGTAAATATTGGTAGTGCTTTCTTGCACTTTACTCCAGTTATTGCATGGATTATTTGAGTACAGTGCCCTTTATTCTTCTGCTTTAATCAAACAAAAAACCTACATGTCAAATTACCTCGGAAGTAACTTGCTGAAATCACTGCCAGTTTGTTTGGCAGTACGTAAAACAAGACAAACACAAAAGGAGACTGGTGTACACTAGACCCAAAAGGGCCAGTAATCCAGTCAGAAGCCGCCTACCTAGTGACTAGTATGCTATGTAAATAATAATGTGACTAGCAGCACGTAACCAAAAAACATCTACTAGCAATGAAATGTCAATAACTATTTTAATAGTAATGTAACAATAAAATATAGGGTATTAAAAACTCCCAGTTGCACAGAGAACCTCAAGTACAAAATAAAACAATACACGTTACGTTAAAGAGGGTGATGACTGGGCTGGATAGCCCAACAAAAATAGGAATTGAGCCTACTAGGAGGAAGGGAGCTTCTCACCCAACTCCCCTCTCCCACGAACACGCTACGATTGGTAACTATATTAATAATAAAACACACCCTCAGAATGAGTAAGTGCAAGTATATGGTAACACAGCCACTGTATGCATCTCAGAGGGGAAAAGTTGATATATCAAGAGAGTTCAGTTGGAGACTGGACCATAGCACATAGTTAGCCCAAAGTTGTGAAGATGATCCTACTAAGAGGAAAGGAGCTAGCTGCCTAACTCCCCCCTCCCATGACCACGCTACAATTAATATCTTTGTAAACATTCATGCACATATAATACTCTTTGACAAAGCGCTGGTGTCTGCGTGAAACGTGTGATGTTTTTTTTTACCCCTTTGCTTTTTTATGTGCCAATAAATAGTGTTTTTAGTCTGCAGTCCAGTTCATTTTCTCCCGCTTATCAGATGCACCGCCTCACAACTTCACCTTCTCATTTCATTACTAGTAGATGTTTTTTGGTTACGTGCTTCTTCTAGTCACATTATTATTTACCATACCATACTAATGATATTGAGTGCAGACATGTAGGCGGCTTCTGACTGGACCACTGGCCATCTGGGTCTAGTGTACACCAGTCTTCTTTTGTGTTTGTCTTGCTTTTCCCCCTACTGCACCGTTCACTATAGCTATTACTTATCATTACTAACTGGAGTGCTGATGTCCTATTTTGCTGTTGTGTCTAGCACGCAAAACAAAGCTGTCACACAGTGTGTGTTCTCACTGGAACAAAACTTGTAAACAGAATACTGTACGGTTTTACTAGCCCCAAAATTGTAGCACACAGATTCAGTTTAATCGTTGCCCAATTTGTTATTAGAAGGAAGTACCTAAACCTTATGCCAGGCCTCCACATAGAACAAAAAGTTGCTGTAAACGTAATTTTCAATAATATTTGGGTAAGAGAATCATTCATTGTATATTGCACAGAAATGTGTGGTCTAAATTAATGAACACCTTAAATTATTAACTGTTAAAATAGAAATTGTTTTGTATAATATTGATTTCTTCCAGTGCCAATATAATATGGTGCCAAGTGGTACTGGGACTTTCAAGATTAGTACACAAGGTAGAGATTTAATGTGTGTTAAACTCCTTGTTTTGCACATACCCGTTTAATAGGCCCATACACCTCAAACTCTCGTCGCAGCTTGGATTCTGTTGTATCGTAGTTCTGAAACAAATAATATTGTTTAAAAATCGGCAATTTTTTTTTAAAAATGTAATCTGATTTCATGAGTCTCTTCAAGTGTATACTGTACTTTGAAGAGACCAGTGATGTTTCGAAAGCTCTGCACACACTTAAATCTATGAAATCATTAAAAGATATCACAAGCAAACTTCTCTAGGCCCCAACAATAATTTTGGACTACATCATCTCAGTTTAAAAAAATTCTGTATGTTGCCTGGTCAAACTGTTGCCCCGCACAAGTTTTAGAATATCTTAAAACGCTCAGCCATGCAATAAGATCAAAGCAGCGGTTTTTTTTTTTTTAATACAGATTTAAAGCCGGGGTGCTGAACTGTTAATTTCAGCCACGGGAGCCCCTGATTCCAGAGATAACTCCGTAGGGGGTGCCAGTATTTATGCATCCAGGGAACTTGTGCACCTAACGAAATGGTGTCTTAAAATGTCCCGTGGGCCAAAAGGAAAATAGGAAGCCGTGATGTCATCCCTTGCAGCTTCCTGATCTTAACATTTCAACTCCACTGGGCTACTGGCACTCCCTACAGAGTAAGAATCTCTGGAAGCAGGGGATCCCTTGAGCTGAAATTAACAGTTCTGCTCCGAGACCCCCTGCTACAGTACTGCAAAAAAAAAAATAAAAAAAAAAGGCGCAGTACTACATGTTTTGCTGCTTTAAGTAGTACTTTGTATTGGGCGTGGTCAGAAAATCTTTCCATTAACAAGCGAACAACTACATTCAAATTGCTACAGGATAAGAAAGTAACTGCATATCGCTGTTAACGATACTACCATGCATTACTGAATTGCAAAAGGGCAACTTTATCAACCGTAAGGACCAAAACTACAAAATGAATGACCTGCTAATGTTAACATGTTACATAAAGATGTTCCGTTTTTATTGCAAATATACATGCCAAATTGAAAACGCTCAATAAAATACAAAACGTACCACTCTGGCAACAAAAAGGGTTTTGAAGGCATCTCCTTGAGCATTTGGATCATTATGAGGATCCCCTAAAATGACAAAGATTAAAATGTTGGTTTCTGGTTTTATACATGGCAGTAATGAGTTTGAGAAGATTCAAACAAATGTGAAAATCAGATTACTGAAGCATAAGCAGTTTCATTATTAAATTAAAAGTAATACTTTATAGGTCCACATAAAGCTCATCTTAGCTATACTGTAGGCCACTTACATATTTTCAGCTCACTCTCAACATCCTGTTGTCTTCTCTCGATCTTTTCTCTTCTCTGCAAGATTGATATTAGAAGGTTTAGCGTTCCATACATGACATTTTCACAATAGACACTTATGGTTAAAATAAAACACACAAACTGGTAGTATTACTGACTTATTCATTAAATTCAAGGTTTTCCAACCCCATACCTATTGTCTTTGGGAAGGGGTATGGGGACATGACAAGTTGTTAGTAAGTGTCCTCTAAGTCAATGAGGTGTATAGTCTTTAAGCACAATAAAGGTAGGAAAAATATTAAATGAACATAGCAAACATAGAAGCCATGTGTAGGAAATTGCTTCAATGATAGTCACTCAAGGAATCTAACAATAAGTACATATCTATATAAATCATAAATCATCTGTTTGGGGGGAGGGACTGTTCTAGTTCTTACCTTCCTTTCCATTCGCTCATCACGCGTTTCCGCTCTGGTTGGAGGTGGAGCATCTCGAGGGTCCTGTGGGAATGTACCAAAAACGTTTTAATGGTCGAAAAACCAACTAATCAGCATTTGATTTATTAGGTGAAAGTCCTCTTTTCCATTTACTAAAACACTGTCCTCACCTCAAACTCCCGAATATAGGGAGCAATGCCACTGTACGGCTGGTTGTGGTGTTTTTCATGAGGTAATTTCTCCAAGGGTGGAAGGTATGGAACTGGGTCCCTGGGCGCAAACAGGGCCAACAGATTGGGGGGCAAGAACTGCGTCATTTTGAAAACCTGTTTAAAAAAAAAAAATTATAATAATAATGCATAACAGTATAAATATGCCACATACAGAAATTGCACTCAGGTATCAAATACATAAAAGCCAATGGACAGATGCCTAATACCTATAGCATGCACATACACACGGACCCGAGCAGGGAATCTAGAAAAATGAAATTAACGCTATTCTGTATATCGCTCTAGTGGTTATATCAATCACATCAAGGGCTCCAATATCACTGTGGCCCGGCTCCACCCGTCCCATCAGGTTCCCTACATCGCGGCTCCGGTCCCCTCCCAGACCGACTCGGGGGCCCCTCCGGCCTCAGAACCGCGCTCCCTCCCATCGCGGCTCGGGCCCCGTCTCCCTCCCGGCTCCAGCGTCCCCCGCTCCCTTCATACCCAAATCTCTCCTTTTGTCCAGTCACGGTGGGCTCTCCCGCCAAACGCGCAGGCCTTGGGCCTAGTAAAGACGCAGACTGCAGCGTAGATAGCGCCAGCTCACGCCGAACCGCCAACGACCTAAAGCGCGGCGGCCTACACAACTCCTCGCTTTCCCTCAGCGACCTTACCGAGGCGGTGCCCACTCCAGCGCCGCTCTCCTCCGGCTGCCCCGCTCTCCGCTGCGGGATCTCAACCCTCTCTGCAGCGCTGCCAGGCCGCACGCGTGCGAATAGGCCGCGAAACTGCTACACTACGCGATGGAAAGCTCTGGAATCCCTCCGCCGGCTCGTCACTGCACTCACTATACCCCGCTTACACAAAGCCACGCCCACTACCGGATCTCTTTTAGGAAACGGTTACTAGAACTGCCATGTTCCTCCGCCTGTAAATGTCACGAGAGGAGAAAGAGTCCGTTCTTATGGTCATTTATTGTTGTTATTATTATTGTTGTTGTTGATATCATTATTACACCGATGCAGCAGTGCAGTTCATATGGTGGTAAAGGTGCCGTCACATGTTATAAATGACAGTGATATGTGTAATAGGTTTCAACAAGGTGATTGATCCCTTTAAAAAGGTGAAAAATGAAAATACTTTATATACTTTTATTCTGAATGACAGAAGTGTGTATATAATGTCTGCTTTACTCCAATAATAAGATGTATTCATTAGAGATGCGCAAAACTGTCACAACTGCATTTGTCAAACGTACTTTTAATTTTGCCATTTTGTGAGATATTTCAACGAACCATGAGAACATTGCGTTAGGCTTGTTATATATCACACGCAACACACGGTGTTGCGTTAGCAGTAACGTGCGCGGCTAGGGGGCGTCACAGTGCTAGGCCGCGCTGTGATTGGACCGGCGATAGCGCAAAAATACAATTCTCTTGTACTTTCCCTGATCTGCCACGCCACCGCTCACGGCCTTTAGCGTCTGGCTAACACAGCCAATTATAATTGACGCACGCCCGCACGGTAGCGCACGCGCGCAATACATTACAGGCCTTATCAGACGTAGATGCAGCAGCACTCTACAAAATGTATCTTTCCTCTCTAAGCCCTATTTCATGTTCTGTAGCAATCTTGTGAATGCTTGGAAATAAAAATACCACTCGTGGCGTGCGCCCATTTTCATATCTCAGACAGGACTGCAACCCTGTCTTACCCCATGATCTCTTAGGCTGGGGCTATGGTACTGCAGACCGCTTGGAGGAGTCCGCACGCTGAGTGAGCAGACAGCCTTAAGGCAGTGTTCACGTCCATGCGGCGTGCGGGCGCGTCCGCGCGGAAGCAGGAGGGGGCTCGCGTTGCGTGAGAAATCAGCTAAACTGATTTCTCAGCGCGACAGACAGGTCACATGAGCGGTTCGCCTAATGAGGGGGAACCAGCTCCGTGATGTCACTAGGAATGCCCCCAGGAACAACCCCACAGCCCGTCCACCATGGCCAGGGAAAGCTTCCGCTTTCCCTCAGCCTCCGCGCGCCTCCACACGGGAGAAGGCACCATGGCCCCAGCCTAAGGCCTCGGCCATGCTCCCTGCTGGCGTGGTGAGGCGGGTGCTTCCCCTGGCCTTGCGGTTGCTTACCGCACGCGCTGTCAGCGGGCCGTCAGGGGGCGGGTGCGTCACTGGCAGGGGGCGGACAAGTGACGTCACGGAGCGCTCACGTGACCGGCATGTCGCGCCGGCAAGCGGGGGAATTTTAAATTTCCCTAATATCTGCGCTTCCGCACGCTTGCGGAAGCGCAGGTGAGCCCCTACTAAAGCCGCTCTAATTGCGGCTGTAGGGGCTCAGTGCTGAGCGGGAGCGCGCTTACGCCAGCAAGCAAGGAACATGGCCGAGGCCTTAGGCTGCACTTATAGTACTGGCTACGGTGCACCGTCTCAAGTTCTTGAAGTCCGGTGTCAGGTCCTCAATAGGGCCTCTCTTGACCCTACATCCTGGTTATTGAATACATCCTGGTTATTGAATACATCCTGGTTATTGAGGTGGTGAGGAATTGAGCTACACCAGGAGGGACATACTCAAGGTAGAGATACTGATTGAACAATCCAGCTCAAGCACGGATATTGTACAGTCCTTGGAAATTCTCAAAGAAAAATTGGAAAAGATAAAAAGTGATTTAATTCACTTAAAAAAGTTGAAATTCAAGAAGAAGAAGGTCGTTAAGGACTATAAAGACGGCAGAGTCTATCAGTGGCTCAAACAAAACCCTAAACTCCCAAAGAGGACATGCACCTCAGAGAAACCAGGACATGCACCAAGCGACTCCGAAGCTCACTCCTCCTCAACGGAATGCCAGAGAGGATAAAGCCCGGCTCCTTTTTTAGGACATCCCAAAGGAAAGGGAAACAGAAAACTAGATGGGGAGGCAAAGGAAAAAGAAAAATCTCCACATCCTCTTCTGCGCTCACAGACACGTCAATGAGTACGGACACACTGGTTGTCAACCTCTCCAAATATACTTTAAATCAGAGTGAAATGTCTGTGTTAACTCGGGGACCCACCTATGTGCCCACAACACATTATGATGACTTTGGGTTAGAAATTGATCTGTTTAAGTCTGAACGCATATTAAATCTTAAATCATTCTTTTCCAACAGAGTTACAGAATCGGCACAGCCCATCGAACCTCCAGGGACAGATCATTCGGCCCTTAAGGAAGGTATTAAAACATGCAAGCTCAAGTCCACATTCATCCCGCCTTACAAGAATCAATCAGTAAGCACATATATGAGATTGGTAAAAGCAGACATTACAAGATACACTAAGAAAAAACATAGAATCACATATAACATGTCTTTGACTGAGAAACAAGCACTTAGGTCACTAGCTAACAATAATGATATTATCATTAAGCGTGCGGACAAAGGGGGTGCCCTAGTCATACGAGCATATGCTAACTATAGAGCTGAAGCTATTAAGCAGCTACAATAAGTGAGACGGAATGTTATATTAAATTGGACAGGGACCCATCCTTTAATTATGCTAGGGAGATTAAAGAAATGATTCAGCTGGGTTTAAACAGCCGCTGGATATCGGAAGCAGAGGCAGAATTCTTGACCATTGAACACCCGAAGTTCCCATTATTTTGCACCCTCCCTAAAATCCATAAGGATCTCAGTTCACCTCCTGGTCGACCTATTATAGCGGCAATTAACTCACTTAACCACTTGCCATATATGTGGATACATTTTTACAGCCCTTGGCACAACAAGCCAGGTCCTATGTGAAGGATACCTCTGATTTTCTTACCATGCTCGGAAACATTCCACGTAATGGGACAAATCACATAATGGTAAGCCTAGCTGTATCCAGTTTATACACTATCATACCTCATGAAGATGGCCTAGATGCAGTTAGATCAGCCCTGACTGACCATTATAAGGATACCACCCCCACAGAATATATCATGCTCCTTTTGCATTTTATTCTTTATAAAAATGATTTCAAATTGGAAAAGGAATACTATTTACAAATAAATGGGACCGTAATGGGCAGTAATATGGCACCAGCATACGCAAACATATACATGACTCGTTTTGAGGAAGAATATATCTATAAATCTGAATACTTTCACCACATATTGGGCTATTATAGATTCATAGATGATTTATTCTTTGTATGGACAGGCATTGAGGAACAATTGCTATTGTTTTTTAATTATTTGAATGATCTTCCCTCTCCAGTACGCCTTACTAACGTCTGGAGCATGCAATAACTCTCTTTCTTAGACGTTCTGATCACACAAGAGAACGGTGAGTTCCACACAGACCTATTTAGGGAAAAAACTGACTGAAATGCTATCTTAAGAGCCGACAGCCCCACTCCTCATCTCTTATCCACGCCTTGCCTGCTCCCAAAAAGTAAGGGTCTCACGAATCACGAGTAGAAGAGAGAGATTAGGACCTGCTATTGGGAATCTTCGTGATAGATTTCTAGCCAGAGGATATTCCTCTGCAGTATTATATAAAGCCCTCAACAAATATGTTGATGCCAATAGAGTAGAGAAGGATGACAGAAGGCTTGTATTCACGACCACATTTAACCAAGCAAGTGGCTTTGTCAGAACTACTATCTTGAAACACTGGCACCTGTTACAAAATGATGATGTGTTGTCCGAAGTGTGCCGTGTACCTCCGCTGATTGCCTACAAAAGAGGGCGAAATTTGTCGGATGCCCTTATACATGTCGACAACACGGGTCATTATCAGGTGCCACATTTTCTGGATGGTGGCAGACCTGGCAATTTTAGATGCATGAGTTGCTCAGTATGTAATAGCCTTATGACTGGGGATACCTTCTGTCATCCTAGTAGTGGCAAATAAATCAACATTAAGAATAGAATCACATGCACGTCCACATTTGTAATATACATCATTAAGTGCCCCTGTGGCTTAGTTTACGTGGGTAAAAGAACCAGAATGATCAAGATAAGATTTATCGAACACAAGAGTGTGATACGTAAGGGTACAGACCCTACTATCCTGGTCCAACATTGACAGAGCATAGACACAATGTGGCATCCCTAAGAATTATGGGGATTGAGTCTATAGCACCCAGACAAGGGACCCCTGACAGAGAAACCTTCTTGCTTAATCGAGATGCTTACTGGATACACTCATTAAATACCATCACTGAGCTCTGTCTGTGTTTCATGTTCTGTCTCTGGTTTTAAATATATATATTGCCATGCTCAGTAGCACTCCTCTGTGACACTTATATGCTTATATATATATGTTGTGGTTATTTTGGGGGTTCAATATGAGCTTGTAGGTGTCCTGTATGTTTTACAATTCTTGTTCACCTGGTCTTAGCTGATTGGAGGGTGGCAACCTCCTACCTAATTGAAGCTCACCCCCTCTCACATTTAAATGGTTAAAAGCTCACTCCATAGCATCTCCCACTCTCAGGGGAACTTGCTTGCTTGCAGTATGATTGTGACAAATCTAATACAGAGTGCTTTTCCTGGTAATGTACAGGTTAATAAAAGCTTCAATCAGACTTATAACTATGCAACTAATTTTGACAGATTTATTATAAATCATTCTTCCTGGTAATGCACAGGTTATTAAGAATTTATATTAGTGTTAGGGACCCTTGAGATGTGGTCTGCCGTGTAGTGGCTCAGGGGCTTACAACACTTTGGCCAAAATGTTAAACTAAAAGACCATTTTATTTAATAGCTATCTATACATAGATATTTAGGCACTGTACCGTGTATAAGTTTCACTGGATGTGCACTGAGCTCTGTCTGTGTTTCATGTTCTGTCTCTGGTTTTAAATATATATTGCCATGCTCAGTAGCACTCCTCTGTGACACTTATATGCTTATATATATGTTGTGGTTATTTTGGGGGTTCAATATGAGCTTGTAGGTGTCCTGTATGGCCTCCATATTCCCCGGATGGACACACTACGCCTGCACCAATATCAGTACTCTGTACTGAATATAGTATGCTGTATTTGTAACATTGATTTAGGATAATGTTATTAGGAGAGTACTATTCTTTTGTTATATATACATTTTTAACACTTGTTTATGGTGTTTTTCTCTTAATACACTTTATTGTTTGGTTGGTGTTTTATTAGGTTTCTCCACTTCAGATTTTATGTGAGGGTTCTCACCCCTCCCCGCCCCTACAGGGTTCCCATGGCAACCGACTAACAATAACAACTCAGTCCGGTGAGTCTTCTCTGCCTGGGTCCCGCCACCTCTGACGTCTGATGTCATCACAGAACGTCGCGCTGACATCATCACGTGGGCGTCGGCGTTCTGGAGAGAGGCAGATTCGAGCGCGGAGAGGTGAGTACACCAGGGGTATAAATTTGAGTAGTGGTACCATCATTATGTAGCCCTCACCTTGAAAAAGGAAGCTCTGTGCTGCCGAAACGTTGGTTTCACTGGCACAATAAATTTGATGAAGATTAAGTCAGTGTGCCTGCATCCTCCTTCCTGCAACCCTGTCTTACCCCATGATCTCTTAGGCTGCGCTTATTGTACTGGCTACGGTGCGCCGTCTCAAGTATTTGAATTCCGTCACGGGTGCCCATTGTGGACGCGACCGCACTACGCAGCGACACTGCGACCAAAATCGCTGTACTCAAAGAATTTTGCCTTCGGCCAGCGACTGCAGCGTGACGGAAGACAAAACAAGGGGAGCGCAGATCAACGCATGAAGTATAATCACGATGGTAGAATGGTGAAGTTTAATCACGATGGTAGAATGGTGAAGTTTAATCACAATGGTAGAATGGTGAAGTTTAATCACAATGGTAGAATGGTGAAGTTTAATCACAATGGTAGAATGGTGAAGTATAATCACGATGGTAGAATGGTGAAGTATAATCACGATGGTAGAATGGTGAAGTATAATCACAATGGTAGAATGGTGAAGTATAATCACAATGGTAGAATGGTGAAGTATAATCACGATGGTAGAATGGTGAAGTATAATCACAATGGTAGAATGGTGAAGTTTAATCACAATGGTAGAATGGTGAAGTATAATCACAATGGTAGAATGGTGAAGTTTAATCACGATGGTAGAATGGTGAAGTATAATCACAATGGTAGAATGGTGAAGTTTAATCACAATGGTAGAATGGTGAAGTATAATCACAATGGTAGAATGGTGAAGTATAATCACAATGGTAGAATGGCTAATCGAGTAACCACACTACCTGACACCAAGGGTCTTGTGATGAACCGCAGTCAATGCACTTACTTGGTGTAGTCAAAGCAAGGTGGATAATGATGAATAAATGCACGGAAATAACACTCACACGGCCCTGCGTGAGTAAAGGATCCTCAAAGGGTTTCTTTTCTTAGTTCCTCCGTTTGTTGGGGCCTCTTCTGGGTGTTCTGTAAGGCTCTCCCATGTGTGGAGTTGCAGGAATTGCAGGATCTTCCCCCAGGAATCCAGTAAGGTGCAGAGAGAGTGGAGGTCTAAGGGTAAACATAAAGTATTTATTAAAATAGTAACAATGCACAAACCCTGGTGGCTACAGTAAAAGTCCGTCTCCATTCTGGCACCCAGCGTTCTCCGCTCCTGCGTCCGGTCAGCAGTCTTGGAACGCACAGCTGGAACGCACTCGCGACGGACGACTGCGGCGGCCTCCGAGGGCGAAAAAGGTCCGGTGTTTTCGAGCAACGCGTTTGGCTGATTGGCTCAGCTTCCTCCGGCTCTTGTAGATCCATGTGACAGGGTTTAAATACCCTCGCGCTGTATTCGGAAAGACGTCACAGCTGAATTAAATCTACTAGTACGTGGCTCATCTTCAATGATCATCGGTGGTGGGCTAGTAGTAGTAGCTTTTAAAAGCTTAGTGTTTCTGCCCCCAAAGGGAAAGACCTCTTATATAAACGTCCACAGACATACACAATATAGTCATGTACTGTCTGTACACATGCAATATGAACAAATAAAAACTTATGATAACATTAAAAGTGGCATTACGCTTCATTTACAGGGAAAATCTGTTGACTGCGTGCAAGTGCCCTAAACCACACTGACTGTGCTGATGCAATATGAATAAAAACAGTAGAAGGGACATCTCATTTCATTTAAAAGGGAACCTGTTGACTGTACAAAAGTACCCTACACCCTTCTATCATATGATATACTGAAAACCCTTGATGATAACTCAAACATACGAGTTTAGTTAAATATAATAGTGAGACACCTGCAGGTATTAATACACAGTGTTCTACAGCAATGTGTCCCTCAAGTGGCTGAACAATGTCTGTTATTTCATACTTCTAGCATTGTAGGATATAAGATGAGGAACATATCCAACACATAGTCTATGCAGATGTGAACTAATAGGATTAAAAATACAATTAAAAATAGAAAATACGATAAAAAAGGGGTGGAAAACTCCCCCGTGTATATGGTGTTAGAACCTAAGACCCAGATATTGCTCGTGCGAGCCTTGACTATTCAGAACCTATATGTACAAGGACTAGTAAATGTAGAGTCATACTAGTAAAAACAACACACAGTCCAGAGCACAATAAAAGCAATGAAATAACAATATATAAAAGCATAGAAGTGATCGATTGAGGTAATAGTCTAGAATGAGAAGGATTAACACACAAAAATGGTGGAATTCCCTAAGGAGAAGTCCTCCAATGTGGCCTCTGATTGGAACGGAAACTGACACTACTCTTAAATGAAGGCCCCAATGTCAATAGCTAAATTGAGGCCATCCGGTGCAAGTGTTTTTAACTTGTAGATCCAAAATGTCTCTTTACGGCTTAGCCTAGCCAACCTATCCCCTCCTCTCTGGCCTGGGGTACACACTCTATTCCTCTATAGGTTAACCCTGTAGGGTTGGCTGCATGAACCAGATCAAAGTGTCTAAGGACACTGTGTGTAGCCAATTTCTTCCTAAGACTTGGCCTGGGCTTCGACTGCGAACGGCTCGCGTGATGTCACGGGCCATGCCCCCTGTCTACCTCCCAAGGTCTCCTGCACCTAGTGCAACAATCGCTATGGCGACGGCGACGTCACATGGTTGCGTCGCAGTTGCCGTAGCAAGTACTATAAGTGCAGCCATAACAAACAGTGCTTCCACTGCAGCCAAAATATGTCACTCCAAACCAAGGGTCCATTTCCTATGGTTCACAAAGTTCTGCAAAGAATGTTGCACATCTCTAGTATTCATGTCGTTGACCATGCGAGTCCCCCCTCCCTCTCTTACTCTCCAACCTTGTTTCTCTCCTCAACCTCCCCCCATCTCCCTCACCCTTCCATCTTCCTCTCTCTCACACTCCCCAATCTCTCTCCACTATCTCTTCCTCCCCCCTCCTGTCTCCCCTTTACTTTCCCCGTTTCTTGCTCGCCTCTATGCGCTCTCTCTCCCCACCCCTTATCCCTCTCACACTCGCTCTTTTCTTAGACTCCCCCCTATCTCCCTATCCATTCTCTTACTCCACCCTCTCCCCCCTTTCTCCCTCTCACACTATTATTTGACTCCACACCGCTATTTCCCCCCGGCCCTATCTGTTGAGCGGGGGTCTGGGTGTTACCCAGCTGGCAGATAGCGGCAATTAGGCCCCTCCGCTGCCAGTCCCAGGATAGATGTCCCTTCATGCCCCTTTGTCTCAGCACCCAGTAAATAGTGATAAATAATAAGGTAAGAACTATTGCTGAAATAAAGGCTATACAGTCTTTCATAAACCTCCTATTACAGCGCTTCCAAATATATAGTTTTACGATAAACTTAAAACAAATGCACCAGATGTATTGCGGAAATTTTTTTCCCATTGAAACGAATGGGATTTTCCTCCTATAAATGTGGTGTAGTATATTTGCACTCGTGTTGTCCCGGAGACTTTAACACATGACCCCAAATGTTTATCTATTTAGACAATACATGCATGTTTTAATTCTTTTATTGTAGTCCTACCACCTCTGTTGGGGAGGCTATTCCACAAACAAACAGGTAGGGGAGGAAACGGTAAAGAAGGGGCAGGCCTGTAGATTGTTTAAGTCAGAAGGGAAGGGAGGGATCGTATCAGAATTATAAGGAATGTAACAGAAATTGCAAACGGGCAATCAAATTAGCAAAATGGATAATGAAAAAAGGATTGCAATAGAAAGTAAGATCAACCCTAAAAAGTTCTTTAAGTACCTTAATGACAAAAAAATGAGAAAAGAAAATATAGGACCCTTTCAGTGTGAGATGGGTAGGCAGATTATTGGAGATAAGGAAAAAGCAGAGGTATTAAACAAATTCTTTGCCTCTGTGTTTACCGGGGAAGAATCAATTTCGATAGTAGTGCCGCAGGAGGAAGCCACAGCCTCTATATTAATGAACAATTGGTTAACTGAGGAAGAAGTTCATAAGCGGCTTGAAAAAGTTTAAGTAAATAAGGCACCTGGCCCCGATGGCATACATCCAAGAGTTCTCAAGGAGTTAGGTTCAGTAATAGCCAAACCATTACATTTAATATTCAAGGACTCCATTTCCACAGGCTCAGTACCACAAGATGGGCGTAAAGCAGATGTGGTGCCTATATTTAAAAAGGGAGCTAGATCACAACCGGGGAATTACAGACCTGTAAGCCTGACTTCAATACTTGGGAAGCTACTTGAAGGTTTAATACGGGATA
The DNA here is from genome assembly GCF_040206685.1 of Ascaphus truei. Classification (NCBI taxonomy): domain Eukaryota; kingdom Metazoa; phylum Chordata; class Amphibia; order Anura; family Ascaphidae; genus Ascaphus; species Ascaphus truei. The sequence goes on along the minus strand of NC_134488.1, from coordinate 106,963,657 downwards.
ATATTCAGGAATACCTAATGGAAACCAAAATTATTAGTAATAGCATGGATTTATGAACGATAGATCATGCCAAACTAACCTTATTTGTTTCTTTGAGGAGATAAGTAGGAATTTAGACCAGGGTAATGCAGTTGATGTGGTCTACTTAGATAATGCAAAGGCTTTTGATACGGTTTCACACAAGAGATTGGTGTACAGAATAAAGCAAATTGAACTCAGTAATAATATATGCACCTGGATGTAAAACTGGTTAAAGGACAGACAACAGAGGGTTGTCATAAATGGAACTTTTACAGGTTGGGCTAAGGTCTCGAGTGGAGTACCTCAGGGATCGGTACTGGGACCCCTGCTTTATAACTTGTTTATTAAAGACCTTGAGGTTGGCATCAAGAGCAAAGTCTCCATCTTTGCTGATGATACTAAATTGTGTAAGGTAGTAGAATCAGAGCAGGATGTAATTTCTCAGGATGTTGTCAAAATTTAGCATAGGTTGAACTTGATGGGCGTCTCTTTTTTCAACCTCATCTACTATGTAACTATGTAAATCAACCATCCTTTCCATTTCCCCTTAGCCTACCACCCTCCATCTTCAGAGCATGACCTTGTTCTAGCACTCGCGGCATGGTGTCACTATACGGCCCGCCCCCTCTGAACCACCAGGGGGAGAGCTGGGAAAGGAGTCCGGCTGCCACAGTTGCGTGCCTCCACCCCCAGCTGGTTCAAGCCGGAAGGCCGGCCAGGCCAGAAGGCTATGCGGTACCGGAGGCTCCCCCGAGGTAAGGTGTGGGGTTATTGAGGGGCTATTGTGGTGGAGGGGGAGCTGGTGTGGGGCTATTGAGGGGAAGGGGTGCTGGAGTGGGGCTATTGTGGGGGTGTGGGGCTGGTGTGAGGCTATTGTCAGGGAGAGAAGGAGAGAGAGAGCGAGAGAAGAGATGGGGGAGAGAGAGAAGGGATGGGGAGAGAGAGAGAGAGAGAAGGGATGGGGAGAGAGAGAAGGGATGGGATAGAGAGAGAAGGGGTGGGGGAGAGAGAAGAGAGATGGGGGAGAGTTAGAAGGGAGGGGGAGAGAGAGAAAGGATGGGGGAGAGAGAGAAGGGATGGGGGAGGGACAGAAGGGAGGGGGGAGAGAGAGAGAAAGGATGGTGGAGAGGGAGGGGATGGGGGAGAGAGGGAGGGGATGGGGGAGAGAGGGAGGGGATGGGATGAGAGAGGGATGGGATGGGGGGAGAGAGGGCGGGGATGGGGGGGAGAGGGGATGGGTGGGAGAGAGGGAGGGGATGTGAAAGAGATGAAGGGGATGGGGGACAGAGGAAGGGGATGGGTAAGAGAGGGAGGGGATGGGGGAGAGAGGGGGAATGGGGCGTAGAGAGAGGATGGAGGAGTGGGAGAGAGATACCAGCGATATTTGCATATTTTTAATATGGCACACTCAATAAAAAAAGTGTACACGTAGGTTATAGTGACGGAAATATGCTTCCCTCGAAGGTTACTATCATATTGTACCAACACACTTCTGTCACCGGGTGGGTCTCGGTCCCAGGACCATGTGGGTGGACTTTCAACAAAAAGTATTGCAAAGCTCATATTGAATAGACGCCGGTGTGAGAAGAGCACTAGATGGCGCAGTTAAACCACCCTCAAAACCAAGCTGTACAATAGGCTTTCTCAAAATGTCCATGTCGCTGTACATTTCATTGCTAATAATTTTTGGGATGACCACCATACCTAAACTGTGCCCTGTATATCAAATGAAATATATATGTGCATAATATATATTTGAAAGATACTGTATCTAAAAAATCAGCGCTGGGATGATAGAGAATGCATGGAGTACTGGAGAGAGCTTTGTGAAGTTCATTTGGAAAAGCTTCGGGGACCTCACTAAATAAAGCGTTTGAGAAACTGTGCCGTAGAATCATTTATGACATTCAATGAACCATATGTAGCCCCCTCTTAGAGGACTACTAGTTACATAGTTACATAGTAGATGAGGTTGAAAAAAGACGTACGTCCATCAAGTTCAACCTATGCTAAATTTAGACAACAGATACTTTATCCTATATCTATACTTACTTATTGATCCAGAGGAAGGCAAACAAAAAACCCCATTAAGGGGAAAAATTAATTCCTTCCTGACTCCAAGAATTGGCAATCGGATTAATCCCTGAATCAACATCCTTCCCATGTATACTTATTTGGTATATCCCGGTATACCATTCCCATCTAAAAAGATGTCCAACCTTTTTTTGAACAAATCTATTATATCTGCCATCACAGTCTCCATGGGTAATGAATTCCACATTTTAACTGCCCTTACTGTAAAGAACCCTTTCCTTGGTTGCTGGTGAAATTTCCTTTCCTCCAACCTTAAGGGATGGCCCCGAGTCCTTTGTACTGCCCGTGGGATGAATAGTTCTTTTGAAAGCTCCTTGTATTGTCCCTGAATATATTTGTATATAGTTATCATATCCCCTCTTAGACGCCTCTTTTCTCATGTAAATAAATCTAATTTAGCTAGCCTCTCCTCATAAGTTAGAATGTCCATCCCCTTTATTAATTTGGTGGCTCTCTCTCTTGTTCCATAATGTCTTTTCTTAGGATTGGTGCCCAAAATTGTACTCCATATTCCATATATAGTTTCTGCAAAGGTTACTGGCCTTAAGTGGTTAACTGTGTGGGCCCACTCAGGTTACTCCTCTCCCCTACCATGTGATGTATGATGATAATAATAATATTAATAATAATTAACTTTATTTAATATAGCGCTTTTCTCACCATTGGGACTCAAAGCTCTTCACAATTACAGTATAGGGTGTTGTACGTAGCACATAGATTGTTACAAACACATTTCCTGCCCAGATGAACTTACAATCTATGATGTTGCTGCTTGAGGTACAGGGAGATAAAGTTATATAGCCACCCTGTATGTTCTAGGAGCAGGTTCTTCAGAGTTCTGACTGGGGTCCTCGCTGTGAGTCCTGTATATTGGTTTGTGCTTAGGAATATGCAGTGGCAGATTTCCCATTAGGCCCAAGCCAAGTCAGCAAAATTTTGGGGCGGCAAAAATGTCCGGCCCCATATACCTTTGTCGCGCTCTCGGGCCTATCGGGCAACATGGGAAGTCATTTTATCTCTTGCGGACAGCTTCTTACCTGCCGCCCCCCTCCTCCTTCTGAACTGCAGCATCAAATGATGCCACCAAAGTGACATCACGGCATCTCGTTGCCATGGCAACGCAACATCGTAGAGTAAAATGATGTCATGACATTGCATTACCATGGCAATGTGATGCCGTGCGACGTCACATTGGTGACGTCCGCGGTGTCATTTGACGCTGTGCTTCAGAAGGAGGAGGGGGGCGGCAGGTAAGGAGGCGGACGCAACAGCTGTGCCGAGGGGCGGCGGATTTTGAAATCCGCCGCTGGGTATATGTATTAGGATGTGTCTTGTTATCCTTTATTGTTTTCAGTTAGGAACGTTCCCCTTTCTAAGTTAGTGCCTATTAAAGGAACGGGTAACCCAAGTTTGTGGGATAGAGATGTTAACTGTCCTGGTCTCATAGGTTTTCCCCTACCACAGCCTGACCATTACTGCCCTCCTAGGGTTTGCCTATGCTGCATCCCTCGCTTGATTCGGAATCTGCCCGTCTAGCTGGTTCTTAATGACATCCCAGTCTCCCTGCAAGCTTTTCCATTCCCTCCTTTCTAAGCTATGCACCTCCTCTGAATAGGAATGGGAACTATCAGGGGATGAAGTGTTGAAAGTATTGTTTGGCACAAGTTTCTGTCAGTGTACAACGTATGTCAATGCAATACCTATGGAATGTTTTGGACGGATGTCCCTGAAGCACCTTTTTGTTTTATAAAAGTTCCTGGTGCCCATCTCTTTCCTATGTTTCCATCCATGCCCAGCCTGCCTTACACCCTGTGAAGACTGAGCAACCCTAAGACTGAGCAACGACATTATATATAATTAATCTCATGTGACGCCCTTTAGATCCGGGTAAGGTTCCAGAACACCGTCTCTAAGAAACTGAAAACACTTTGTGACTTAGTTGATTATTTAGGTATAAATTATATACAAGTAACGTCAGCATTATTATAAACTATTATAAACAAGTATGCACAGAGTCAGAGCGTATTTGCGCAGATCAAAGGAGTGATCGGCTACTCCCTGCACACCTCTTCATTTAGCCACTGCCATTCTGTGTTTCACTGTTGCTGCCAGGACCCCTTCCCTGTACATTATTTAGGTATGTTAAAGGGAAGAGAATGGAAAAAAGAACATCCAACAGCAAGTAAAAGATGATACCACTTAAATGGGAGCAAGTGTGTAAGGTTACGGACCCAGTATTTACTGCTGCATGCGCGCCTGGCAACCTGGCGGCACGTGCACAGTTAAAAGCCGCGATAGGTGGTCTGTAGGGGAGCAACGGGATGCGTGGGGGCATGGTCATCACGGGGGCACGGCCATGACGGAGCATATCTGCCCTTTCATTGACTGCCCACCGACCACGTGATCACGTCGCGGCACGGGAAGACAAAATTCTTGTCTTCCCGGCCAGCGTACGCGTCATTGCGCTTTGCGCCCACACACGCCCACTGGGTGCCTGCCCCAGAGAGGACTGTGCTGTGGTATGTGGCGCGCACGCCATAGCATGCGCCGCAACGGCCACTGGGGTCTTGGCCTAAGGTGGAAAAACTCTAAGCCACCGAAGTAGAATACTGAAACCAAAACAAAGAAGACACTGCACACCAATAGAAGTAAAACACAATGATATATTTGTATAGAGTACAAAATGGTACAATATTAAAAATATTAGAATCACAAGGCAAATATCACTGGACAATTGAGAACAATATCAGACACAGAGTTGTAACATACCCTTGGGTTGGGGACTGGCATAACGTTTTGGAGTCTCTGAGCTTGTTGGATCTGACACTAGTACCCCCTTTATCACAAGGGCCCTCAGACTTGTCAGTATTTCTTGTCAGTGTTATAGAAATATTTTACGAGTTGTGATTAATTTAAATATACTTTGCATATCCATCTATCCCTAATTTATTTGGAGGGAGGTTTGAGGGTATATATATATATAACTGGAGGTATTGCTGGATTAGAAGAACTTCTTCCCCTTCAGGTCATTTCTGGGCACATATTAAACCGTGCAGCTTGTCACCTTTTATAGATGCGGTTTAAATGATGCAATTTGCCATAGAGAATACATTTTTTTTTTCACGCATTCATTCCGCAACTTCTGAACATGCCAAACTGCCTGGTTTGGCAATGACAACTTCGGAGCTCAGAGAATAGGCCCCAGAGTCCTTATAAAACAAATCCCTTTTTCTTTAGAAAAAAAGGGAAAGTTATATGTTTATAAAGGAGGGCCCCAGTCATGCGGCGGGTTCCGTTCTAAGAACCCGCCGCAAAGCGAAAATCGCCGGAACCGGCGATTTTCGTTATGTGCGCATGCGCAGACCGACAATGCGCCGTTCTACGCATGCGCAACATCGGCAAAACCCCCCCATTCTGTGCATGCGTGACCCTGGACCGGCCCGTTCTGCGCATGCGCGACATCGGACCGGCCCGTTCTGCGCATGCGCAGACATGGCGGCCCCCTTCTCGGTACCGCCATACGGCGGATCGCCGAAAAGCGGGGCGCCGAGAAGCGGAGCCTTGCTGTAAATAAAAAAAACTAGTGGTACTCTGGGTTTGCAAATAAACAATTTTGACCACTGTATCACTGCTATTAGTTCACTCTGCTACTAAAGGGCCCACTTAACAAAGTCTCCCAGCTGCAAAACTAATGCAAAAGAGCTGCAGCAGATTTAAAAAGGAAAACAAATTCCATTGCTTTTAATAGGAATCATTTTCTTTGATAAGTCTGATGCCGTTTTTTGCTTTAATATAGACCTGGTTTTTGCAGCCGGGGTAGACTTTGATGAATTGACCCCTAACTGCGTCTTTAAAGTATTTGAATGTCTCTGTTTTGTATCCCTTTTTGTACGGGATCTGGACCGAGTTATAATGCGGTTGGTGGAACATTTCTCATTAGGTGGCCACAGTTTCCTAAACATAAAATTCCCAAATAGTAAATGACTAAATTAAATAAAACCACTTAAAACAAATGACTGAAGAATTTCAAATATGGCATGCCATCGCAATAAAAAAAAGCAATGGTTACTTGTAACAACAAAAATATATATTTGTGGACCGCAAAATGACAAATGGGTTGAAATAAATGTGTTGCAGGGCTGATTCCTTTGTCTCCCAGAGGCCAGCAGTAAAAACAATTATCATGGGCGATATATATTTATAGCGTACCACTAGCATAAGAAATAGCATGACCTCCAACTGTACTCTTTTTAGCCGGTGTGCTACATCAGGGGTGCTCAGCTCCAGTACTCAAGACCTCTCAATAGGTGAAGCTTTAAGGATATCCCTGCTTCAGCACAGGTGGCTCAAACAAAGACTTGGTCGAAGACTGAACCTCGGATTGAGCCACCTTGGCTGAAGCAGGGGCTGATTTAGCCACCTGTTCTGAAGCAGGGGCTGATTGAGCCACCTGTGCTGAAGCAGGGATATCCTGAAAAACTGACCAGTGGGTGGGGGGTCTTGAGGACCGCAGTTAAGCACCCCTGCACTACATGACTGTATAGGTTAGGGCAGCGGTTGCGCAAATTGAGGGGCGTGGGATTTTGTAAGGGGGGCACGCAGTTGCAGAGCCCCCACGCTTTTCCCCCGGGCGTGTAAATTAAATGCCGGGGGAGGCGCGAGGCCTCTGCAACTTCACTTACCTGCTCTCAGCCGGGTCTTCGCTGACGCGTCGCCATGACAACGCAGCGTCAAATGAAGCCGCGGGGTCAAATGGCAATGTGTCACATGACGTCGTGACGTCATATGATGCGTGAAGCCCGAGAGCTGAAATGAACGCGCTTCAGCTCCGGAGACCCCCACATATTAAAAAAAAGGTGCCCAGAGGGAGCTGCCCCTATAACGTACTGACTGTTGAGAAAATGTACATTCTCAGTAGTAAAATCTTATTAGAGCTGGCGTGCTTTCTATGCGCAAAAAATGATAATGTAATGGTAAAACAGTTTGTCGTGCAAAATCCGTTTTAAAGTAAAAGTGTAACAATATGGAAGCGCATGGTAAAATGTCTGCAATATATTTTGTTATTGTCACATAATCTGCTTAAACACACATTTCCGGGATACACATCTTGACGAACCTATGTTCTGGGTAAAACATATGCATTGTAGACCCAGGAAAACTCACCACAGAATGCATGAAACGTTGAAACGGTTCCGTAATGAAAGAATAGGAAGTGGTGTTATACATCTGGAACCTCTGTCTGAGGCACCGAAAACATGACGATTCCTAAGTTATGGAGAAAGAGCTAAAAACATGCTTAAAAATTTAAAAAGAGAGACTCTTCTCAAGAAAATGTAATAAGTTGCCAGTTGCCTACTAATGGGAAAACAGTTAAACACAATCTGTGTTAAACCAGGGGGGCTTGCGAGTCCACTGCAATAAGTGCTTTTCTGAGACCCTTTCTTTGATCTCGCTTTGTATTATTAATATATATATATATATATCTTTCCAAATGGAAATATTACTGTATGCTCATTTGCATGTCTTAGACAGGTCTGCAACCCCGCCTTTCACCATTATCACCCAGCACACAGCACTTCCACTGCAGCAGGGGATTCTGGGAAATGACATGCAAATGAGCACACAGTGCCACCTTTGGCTTCAAAACCATTCAACATGGTTCCCCTATAGGCTTAAGCTTGCTGCATGGTCACAGCTTTGAGCACAGCCTGGGTTAAGATGCATAGCCAGTAAACCCACCCACAGACAGACTTTTCGACCTTAATGGGTCTCATCAGTGTGAAGTTGATTAAACTGGCTATGCAAAAAATGAAGCAAGGGATAGGTTTTACCATACTTAGTTAAGTTATGGTGGGTAACCATAACTTAACTAAGTATGGTATCTCTTTCCAGACACATTAAAGAATTTCATAATTAGAACCCCGGAGGAATTAAATGTATGGGTATTGATTTATTGGAACCACATTGGAGAGCAGGAGATTTGGTAAACCAGATTTCCAAGCTAGAAACCAAATGGATACATAAATTAAAAACATTAGTTCCATTTGACATAATGTGGATATTGATCTTGGAGCATTTCTCCAGGATTGAAGCCATCTCTTTATTCATCTCACTTTTGGTACCATTTAACCCTCTGTTTACCTTGATATTGTCATTAGTATTATATATAAGATATCCCCCCTTTTTCCCATTGTTTCTCTTTAATGTGTTTTTTATTATATTTTTATATACATTTGACTTATTCTATTCATTTATTTACATGTATTATTATATTTGTATAAAATAAATTGGTTCTTTACCCCGATATTTGGCTCCATGCCTCCTTTACATTATAATTGTAGTTATTGCTGAACATATCTGTATAGATTATAGAATGTTTTAACAATTCATTTAATATATTTTATTAATTCTACGTTTGAGTTTATTAAAAAAAAGTTTGTAATTTGTATTGTTCATATGTACTCGATCACAAGTTGTATACAATGAATATTTCTTCCTGTGTAGTATATACTCACTAGTGATGTGATTGGTTAATACAGTCACAGCCGATTGGTCTAACAATCTTTCCATCAACCAATCGAAATAAGGACACAGGTATAAATATGTGGATAATGTTATGCCTTGTTATAACCCTGATGAAGTCTGATAAGGACAAAACGCCCAGGGTGTACTGAGTATACCCCTGTATATATTTTGTATACCTTGTTATATTGTCTAATTTTATAATACAAGATCAAAGGAAGCTGAAGTGTTAGAGTCTTTTTTGCCTAGTTTTCCACACTAAGGGCCTCATGCAGTAAAGTCTGATATAAATTATCGACAGGGTTTTGAAATCGCTATTTTTTTGCCGTGTTGCTCTCACGGTATGCAGAAAGGCCCGAATACCAGTGAGAGCAACATTTCCAAACATGGCGAGTTGCCGGCGGCGATAGGACCGCCTCTCTCTGCGAAAATCTCGCTGGAAAAAAATATTTTTACATTTAAATTTTATTACTAGTGTAGATGAGCAGGGGGTCTCTGGAGCAGAACCGCGTTGGTTTCAGGTCCGGGG